>NC_042621.1:306310994-306445723 GCF_901001135.1 Rhinatrema bivittatum
GGAGAAGCTGGCATGGACAGCAGGGATGGAGAACGTGGAGGGAGGGGAGGGGATGAAGCTGGCATGGACAGCAGGGATGGAGAACGTGGAGGGAGAGGGAGGGGTGAAGCTGGCATGGACAGCAGGGATGGAGAACGTGGAGGGAGGGGAGGGGTGAAGCTGGCATGGACAGCAGGGATGGAGAACGTGGAGGGAGGGGAGGGGTGAAGCTGGCGTGGCAGTCACTCCTCACTCTCTGCCTGTTGGCTTGTGTTTTCTTTTCTCCGGCCCTCCAGAGTCGCATAGGTCTGAGCAAAACTTTGGAATTCCTTACCTGAAATGCTGCGTTTGATTCCAGATAGAAAGAGATTTAAATGTGAAGTAAAAACCTGGCTGTTCAAACCTGCAAACATCAGCATGCAGAGATCTACAATAGCAGGTAAGACAGGGGATACTGTGTGATCCATGAGAAACACATTAACAAGAGATTGTAAGAATCTCAATACAAATCTATTTTATTTTATTCATTTCTGTACTTCACGTCCTATGTCCTTGATCATTAACTTAATAAGTATTTGAACAATTCAGTTGATAGATGTTGACATCTGTTTATGAATTCTTCCTACGTAACCCCCCGTTGTTCTCTGCTGATTTACACCCATGAATATTATTAGTGAAACCCTTGTGATCGTTACATGGTATATAAAATGTCTAGATAAATATCCAAAGCATCTCCCTCATTCCTTGCACCAGTTCCGCCCCCCGTGTCCTCACCACTGTGCTCTGGCCCTGTCCTAGCCACTCTTACATTCTGGCTTGGACTGCAGGCCTCTGTTTTCTCTGGGGGCACTCTCTCAGTAAAGAAGTATTTTCTCATGTTTTCTTTGTAACTTGCTCTCTGCAGCTTCCTGGTCCTTGGAGCTTCTTTTCTCTGTTACATTTCACTTTTCTGTTCTTTACTGAGCCTGTCAAATAGTTGAATGTTCCCATCACGTCCCTCCTCCTTCCAGCAGGTGCGTTTAGAGCATCTTGGATCATTGTAGGGTTTCTGCTGTTGGTCCTGCCTCACGTTAGCAATCCTTCTCCGAGCGGCTGCCGTGTCCTGATGAAGGTGCGGCCTCCAGAACGGAAAGCAGTACTCGAGGCAGGGTCTCTCATCAGTGACCTACACAGAGCTAATATTGCCTCCTCTTTCCTGCTGGTGAAATCTCTCTGCTTATGCACCCGAGCACACTGAGAGCTTTCCCAGGTGTTTTATTACCTTGAGGTCATCCCAGGTGAATACTCCTAAATAGCTTTCTTGTTTGACAGTTTCTTGTCTTTCTATTTGATTACTTGCATTACAAATGTTTGATTTTATATTTTTTTTGTACAGAAGCTCATTTTCCAAAGCTTGACCTTTCTTCCAGTTTTGGAAGGACCCCTTTCATTTTCCACCCCTTCTGGCTTGTCCACTAATAAAGATGTTGAAAAGAACTGGTCCTAGTATCGAGGCCCTACTGGTCACTTTAGCTTCTCCAGAGTGGACTCCATTTATCACCATCTCTGCGTCCGGGCAGCTGGCCAGTTCATCACCCGATTCACAGCTCCTGTTCTCCTCCCACACTGTCCAGGTTGCTTACCGGTGTCCGAAGACTTGGCGACCTCCACAGAAGCGCAAGGCCTGCTGCACCTCCGAGATCACGTCAGGCGCTCGATGTATGAGGGCGGACGTTTGGTTCCAGTCCTGGGGTTGAGGAGGAGGTCATTGTGGTAGCACTGAAGTGAGCCTGGGTCACTGAGGCAGATATTGCAGGGGTGGGGCCCGGCCTCCGTTCTTGTTTCCCTCCACACGCCTGCCTGTATGACAGATTTCATTATATTCTCCTTCCTCTCCCCACCCCTCGCTGTCTAAGGTTGAGGCCGGGGGGTGCCAGAGAGAATGTGAGGTGAATAAAACATGAGGGTGTTCTCCCCCAGGGGCTGTTTCTCGCTTCCTGGAAGGTAAGGATGCGGTCAGTGGTTTGGTCCTGGGGGGGGACTCTCGTGCAGATGTTTGCTGTGCAGAAGCGTCCGCTGGTGTCCCCGCCGACGCGGATCCCTCCTAGAATTTGGATTCACAGTGTCCCCTCCCCCTGTTAATAGGCTGTGGAATTAACACTTCTGACCACGTCTTAAGCCAAGCAAATGTCCGAACGTAGAATCGGGTTAATGTTTGGATTTAGACTTTAGAATTAATTACGGCTCAAGGCAAATTATGTTTGGGGACAGTAGGGAGGTGCTCCCTGCCCCAGAAGATTAGAGGCTAAGGACGTGCCCTGGTAAATCGGGCCCTAGGTTTGTATCTGGGTCAGAGGAGGGGGAGTGACCAAGGAATCTCGGTGCCCTGCTTTCTCTGCTTACTCGAGGCCGCAGGCTTCTCTGTGCTTCGGCGTCTGCAGCCGTTCCTTCATTTTCCTGCCTGCAATGCTGGGTCTTTAGCGGTCTCAGTGGACCAGCCCGAGGTGAATCGCTCGCTGTCCAGGGTTGACCTGACCTCTCGAGGATTGGGAAGGCTCCATCGCACTGCACAAGATGCAAGGGGGTCACCAGGTGGATGGCTGCCAGCTCTCTCTCCCTCTCTATTTGGTGGAAATGGTGCTAATCGAGAGAGGGTCAGGCAGCGAATTCGCTGCTGGCGCCGCAGGATCTGCTTATTTACAGGCGCAGTCAGAGCGGCAGATCCCACCGCCGTGGCGTCTTCTCGCATGAGGTGGGTTCAGTGGCTGGGGCGAGCTCGCGGCACTCTCCGAACTCTGCGGCCGATGCCCCCCCCTGTCTCCCTGAGCGGCCGCGAGGCCACCTCCGAGTCCCTGTGCATCTTAGGTCTTACTCGCCGTTCTCTCTGGAAGCAGCGGCGGTTTTTCCCCCCAGTGGCGGGAAAGGCAATCCTGGGGGGTTTCTGTGCATTTCCTTCCTGGAGGGAGCTGGAGCCGCCCAGCCTGGGAGATGGGGGGACGGCCGAGGTCTCCTGTGAGACGTGAGGTCTTCACGGGGCAAGGACGTCCTCCCTCGGCTGACGCAAAACGTGTCGGGGGGGGGGGGGGGGGTCACCAGGCACTCACGCTGTGCCCGGGGGGGGAGTAAGGGGCCGTCCTACCCTTAAATGTCCCCTTCCAGGAGGGGCAGAGGGCTCGGTGAAGCCGCTGGCAGAAGATGACCGGCCGGCAGGGAAGCGAGTTTCTGAAAACGTCCTCCCGCTCAGGAAATAAAATGGCAGCGCCTCCTCGGACGATTTTCCTGCAGATAACAAGGTCTTCCTCCTCCCCTAACCGTTCGGCTCCTCGGCGTCAGGCTCAGTTTACGCAGTTCTCCTTTGGACGCGTCTCGTTTTTAGAGGTTTTTTTGTCTCCTGGAGTCGCGGCGCATGGAGCGCTGTTGGTAACTTTCACCCTCCGAGCATGTGGTCCGAGCGCCCCCTCCCTGGGTCAGGAGCTTCTGGTTCCTCCTGATCTTTCTGGATTAACGCAGGATCCGCGGGGCTCAGGCCCGAGGTTTCGGTCAGGGCGGCCGGGGCCGTGGCGCTGACCCCAGGATGACGGGCGAGCCAGGCCAACGTCGGCCGCTGGAAGCCGGAGGGGGAGGCGTTCTGTTCCCGGCAGCCGGTTAGATTTAAATAATGCCGCTGCGATGAATTTCGGGAAAAGGGGGGGGGGGGGTACGAGAAGCGCGGCAAGGCGGGATTGCCCCTGCCTCGGGGCTTGGCGGCGGTGGCGCCAGCGGCCCTTACATACGACAGCGTTCTGGCCCTTATCTCAGAGTGCAAAAAACGTTATGGCAATTTGTGGTATTTGTGCAAATTGGGATAAAGTACCTATTACCATAAAACACGCCCCGTTTTTCTGTCGCAGGCGATATTTACTGCATTTTGATAAATCCAGGCCTTAGGTCTTCTCCAGCACCTCCGAGGCGTCGGGCTCCCACCTCTTACTGCATTCAGGGCCACCTCACTACTCACCGTTAACCCACATTGCGCTGCTTATTTAATCTCCGCCGTTTCGTTCTCCTCTTTTCATTTGCTGGACTGAGGAAACGAGACACCGGGAGGTCTGCTCAGCGGTTTTTTTTTCTTGTGCTGAAATGTATTTTTCTTTACACTCTCACGGTGCTTCTGCTTCCATGAACAGAGAGTAAGAGAACAGCAGCTGCGCCCGGAGAAGACCTGGGGGAGGCGAAGGGGCGGTGGGGAAAAGGAGACGGCGAGGGGCGGCGACTGGGAGGCTCCCACCGAGCGCTCGGAGGCTCCTGTCCGGTTCTTGCAGACGGTCCAGCGGGCAGTGGTCATCTCCGTAAACAAGGGAGCACTGGCTGGGGTCCCCCTTCCACGTCTTCCCAACGGGGAAGGGGATTTGAGTTCAGAAAGGTCCCAGGCTGATGGCCCGGCAGAAAATCAGCACCGCCGGCGGGCTTTGTGCACCAAGATTTGCTCGTACAATCAATTGCTTTCTCTGGTTTTTTTTGTCTTCCCCTGCGTAAGGTGCAGGAATTGTCCAGTTTCAAAACCGGGCCAGCGAAAGCTTAACCTGCGGACATTTTATGCAACCTTTGTCCTTAAGAGTCCAAGTCCTACTTGGCTAGAGGCACGCATGTCCTTAATACAGAGGGGATACTGAATAGCAGCAGAAAGGACAGCGTCAGTCAGAGCGACTGCTCAGTTCAGCCTTTCCTGATTCACATCGGGCATTACTATAGGCCACAGACATCGCGGAGGTTAATTTTTGAAATATTTATTTATTTATGCTTTTCATCTACCGTCGTTGCAGCGAATGATCACAAGGGTTTACATAAATTGCACATAAGTACAGTGTAATATCACAAGATTTACATACTCATTAAAGAAGAGATAATTAAGTAACAGTTATAACATTAATATGTTCAATAATGTTATAAGTAATAATAAAGTTATAATATTAATATCTCCAATAACATTAGTTAGAGCAGTGGTTCCCAACCCTGTCAAAATTAAAATTGCATTTAAGTTAGGCAG
The DNA here is from genome assembly GCF_901001135.1 of Rhinatrema bivittatum. NCBI lineage: Eukaryota > Metazoa > Chordata > Amphibia > Gymnophiona > Rhinatrematidae > Rhinatrema > Rhinatrema bivittatum. Next base: position 306,315,979 of record NC_042621.1, read on the forward strand.
ATAAGACTTACCGGGCTAGCTGTAATGGTATATTCAGGAGCACAGCTCTACTGCTGAATATCTGCGTACAAATTACTGCTCAGCCTGCTCTGTGGCCAGGGAAAGTACAAATATCAGCAGATAACAGGATAATTAGCCCCACTGCCCCGCTCTCAAGATATCCCGGTTATCCACGCAGCCAGAGAAGTAATTTATTTATTTAATAACCTTTAAATACCGACGTTTAGGAACCATCACAACGGTTTACAGAGTTTTACAATAAATAGGAAAAGTAGCAGAGTGTAATAATAACAAATAAAATGGAGAATAAAAAAATACACGATGAATAGAATAAAATAAAAGTAAGATCAAGGAAAATAAAATACTGGTGGCAGCTTTCTTCAATAAAAGCGTGAAGAGATAACGTCGTCAAAACGTCAGGACTGAAACAGAAAAGCTCTTTAAGCAGGTTATGAGAAGAATCGATTCCGGCACCGAATATTACTGGATACTCGGGGGCCTCACCAGTGTTTCACCTGCAAAGCGAGTTAAGAGTCCTTCTGAGGGCCGACCTGGGTCGGTCGGGGGCAGCTCTCCCAGCCCTGGGTGGGGAAGGAGGGCCCTGGGGCATTGCCCCCCCACCGCTGAGGATTTGTGGCTGCAGTGACCCCGTGGAAATAGGAGGGGGAAAATGCCAGGGGGCTCAGGACACAGGAATCCCAGCCCTGGTTCTGACTGAGGCTGGAAGCTCCACCTGCCGGACCCTTGGAGAATGGAGCCGGTGCTGTCCTGCCCCGAGCCGAGCGACTCCCCCTCCCCCGAGCACCACTCATCTCATCTTTGCCCCTCCGAGCACGGAGCTGAGGCAGCGGCGGGGGAGCCACGGGCTCCACGCCGGACACCGGGGCTGAGTTACATCCCCTGGTTTGCCGAGGACGCTTGCCGTGTAATTGGTTTGCCCCCCCCCTCATGTCACTGGCAGGCTGAGGACTGATCTCTGCAGTCGGGAGATTGAGTTTTCCTCCTAAGAGAGGCGGGAGGGCTGCCACGGCTGCCACGGCCGGCTCTGGGTGAGGGAGGCCCTGGTCGCTGATATCACAGCAAGACGGTCCAGGCTGAGATAACAAGTGAGCGCCTGCAGCGTGGGAGGAGGCCGGGAGGGACAGGAAAATCAATCTTTCTGGCTTCCACGTCGCCAGAAATAGCTTTGCAGCGGGCGCCGAGAGCGTCAGCCTAGCAGGATGCAGGAAAAGGCTCCTCCTAATGAATCAAAACTCAATTAACACTATCGGACCAGGTTCCTCGCTTCGTTTCGCCTGATACTGTGCTCCTTCCCTTTTTTAGCTGGTTGGTGCCGAACGAGGGACCTGTGCCCAATGAACCGGGCCTCACGGGAGCCGAGGGCAGTCGGGGCCCACGCACCCAGATTCAGAAAGGCAGCCGAGGCGTGCGGGCCTCACAGAGGCCCAAATGCAGGGGCATTGTGCAGGCCAACAAGTGGCTTGCTGCAGACTTCCCAAGGTTATGCAGAGCTCGGTTTATTTATTCTCCGCCTGGCAGGTACTTCAAAGCGGGTTACATTCGGCTACTCTAGGAGTTTCTCTGCCCCTCAAGGGGCTGATGATCTTGAGTTTGTATCTGAGGCAATGGAGGCTGACGTGACCTGACCAAGGTCGTGAGGAGCATCGGTGGGGGTCGAACCCGGGCTTGCAGCCCGCTGCTCTGACCACCAGGCTACTCCTCCATGCTGCACAAGCGTGCAAATTACGAAACAGTAGGCCTGGACGTCCTCAAATTTAGTGTCACGTCAAAGCCTGGAGGCTTGCCCAACGCTCCCTAGGGATGCATAACTTCTGTTAATGTGACTAGGCCTTATGGGGACTCATGTAATTCATTAAACTACTGTGCATGGCTTTATTTAAATTACACTCCATTATTAAGTAGCGAATCTTTATACGTTTAATTAAACTGAATCTGGTGGGAGGGTGAAGATGGAGCTAGGGATCTCATCAGACGAGGGTCCATGTCCTGGTTTCGGCCCCTGCTGCTGCACGCAGGGAGATGTGGTGCTACTTTTCTCCTGGGAAATAAGGACCCCGTCACTCCACGCAGGCAAGGGGGGCAAAGCCCATCCTGACCCCGTCTCTCCGAGGCGACAGGGAGTCCACGCCCACGTGGCGGCAGCAGCAGTGACCCCCTTCCTTTCCGTGGCTGACTCCTCTGGCTAGCCTCGCGCACGGCCTCACCCGGGATGCGAGAGAGCGGGCAGCGCTGATCCCGCCATGGAGCCAAAGCTACCTACAGCACGAGCGCTGCGTCCCTTCACGCGCAGTCAAGATTTCGGATTTATGCAGCCGGGACCGGCGGGGCACACCCCCCCCCCCCCCCCCGGCACGCGCCTCTCTCTCCTGCGGTTATTTATGTGCCGCACTTATTTAATGGCTCCGGGCGGGTCCCCGTGGAAACGCTAAAGCGCAGCGCAATAAAATCAAACAGCGCCCGTCAGGACCCACAGGCAGCAAATCATCATTACGTCGTAAAACAAGCAGGAGGAGCAGATCATGCAACAGGACCGTGAAACATACTGAGCAGAGGCTGGGGGGAAACAGCCAGGCGCCCCCTAACGTGCCAGGCCCTTTCCAGGTGTCACAGAGGGAAAAATGGGCTCGACACAAGAACCTGGAAGGTGCGAGAGAGGTGAAGGCAGCCTTAACAACTGGAAGAGGAGCTTCAGTGCCAGAAGCTGGGACTCAAAAAAAAATGCATTAGAAGGACAAGGATCGGAAACAGATCTAGGAATAATTGTATAACAGATATCGTGTACCTCAGGAGCAGGATTCACACCCTGGCTTGCCACACCTCATTGCTCTAAGCTCGAGGGCTACCCCTCCACTCAGCGCTAAGCACCCTGGGCTATTGAAGATGAAGGAGGGCACGGAACAGTGCTGCATGGAGGTGCAAGGTAGATTGTCAGTGGCCGTCTGGGCTAGAACAGAAGATGCTGTGAATCCCAGGTTTACTTGATAGAGTAGAGAATAAAGTTAAACAAATTAGCATGGGGGGGGGGGGTAGCTTGCTTATTACATCTTAAACCAATTAAGCCTGATACATCACTTTGAATGCATACACAGCGTTGCTCTCTGCTTAAACAGCAGGGGAAATGTGGAAAAGAGGATTTGCTTTCAGACAACAACCAACAAGGACTGAACTTCACAATCTGGGTAAACAATCGTAGGGATAGCTGCTTATTATGGCGGTTACTACCCTAAACCAGTTAAGCCTGATACATCACTTTGAATGCATATACAGCGTTGATATCTGCTTCTACGGCAGGGGGAAATGTGGAAAAGAGGATTTACATTCAGACAACATCCAACAAGGCATTGATCTGTGCAGTCTGGGTAAACAAGCATCGGGGTAACTTGCTCGATGTGGCGGTTACTACCCTTAACCATAAGCCTTACGCTCACCTTTGATGCATCTCCAACATTACTCTCTGCATCAGACAGGGGGTGGCGGGAAATTTGAATCAAACAGTTACCACAAGGGCCCTGAACTTGGTGGTTGGTGAAACAGATAAGTCTGGGAAAATAAGTGTGGGAGCTTGCTGGGCAGACTGGATGGGCCGATTGGTCTTTTTCTGCCGTCATTTCTATATATGTTTCTATGATAGGTAAAGGATCTTTCTGGATTTGGAAACTCAGCATTCTCTGACCCCTGACTCTTCCCTGAAGTCTCTCAGGGGCTTATGGAATAAGGTGCATTAGACCAAGCAAACATTTTAACTCCCTTTCCTGCACATAACTTTATTCAGGATTTATGTGTGTTCATATTACCAATTCTACATGCAAAGGCACTGGATATCACTCCCCAATGCAAGGAGGTGCGTTAAGGTCCCCGAAGCTTAACTCATGTTTTCTTAATGCTGGAAATGTAACTCCTGGGGCAGAACTGGAGTAAAGTGAACTCTCGTTTCTAGGTTAATGTTAGTCTATGGTGATGCGTCAGCGAGGTCATGTACTCAGGACTCCTGGGTCTGGGGTGGACTGCACTGCACAGCACCATAGAGTAACACTAGCCCCAGATATGAGAGTTACCTGTACTCCAGCTCTGACCCAGGATAAAAAATAAACATGAGCTAAGCACTGCGGGGGGGGGGGGGGGGGGGAGGGCTCAAGTCCCAGACCCCCAAGCCAGAGGGACTCTGCTCCCACCCACCTACTCACTACCACCCTTCATCCAGCTACCTACCTCCCAGCCACTCACAAATTCTCCATACAACTAACTACCCCTAAGGCATCTATTAACTCACCAGCCACAAAGATTTTCGTTCTTTGAGCAAAGAAAGATTTGTGCAATAGAATTTTCTCTGCTTATAAAAGAAATTGTATTTAAATTGTTTACATAGTGGTGTGAAAAGGTTTACATTTGTGTTTAAATTGTGGAAGGATTTTAATATGAGTAGGATGTGTGAGTGGGTTGTAGAATGAATGTGATACGAATGTGTATGATTAAAAGTGTGGGATATAGAAATGTGTGGGTTAGTGGGTATTTTTAAATGATTTTTCCTCGGGGTAATGTGGCAAAACTCATTTGAGCTCTGTATTGTGGAATTTTGCAATAAATAAATATTGATATGATATATATGTCACTATATGTTAATGGCTATTGATTAGGGTGTGATATATGATTAAATTGCTAGAAGAATTGTAATAACTTGTACAGCACTGATGTGGGAGCTTGCACACGTATTGCTGTAATAAGATGTACAGCACTGATGTGGGAGCTTGCACACGTGTTGCTGTAATAACTTGTACAGCACTGATGTGGGAGCTTGCACACGTATTGCTGTAATAAGATGTACAGCACTGATGTGGGAGCTTGCACACGTGTTGCTGTAATAAGATGTACAGCACTGATGTGGGAGCTTGCACACGTGTTGCTGTAATAACTTGTACAGCACTGATGTGGGAGCTTGCACACGTATTGCTGTAATAAGATGTACAGCACTGATGTGGGAGCTTGCACACGTGTTGCTGTAATAACTTGTACAGCACTGATGTGGGAGCTTGCACACGTATTGCTGTAATAAGATGTACAGCACTGATGTGGGAGCTTGCACACGTGTTGCTGTAATAACTTGTACAGCACTGATGTGGGAGCTTGCACACGTATTGCTGTAATAAGATGTACAGCACTGATGTGGGAGCTTGCACACGTGTTGCTGTAATAAGATGTACAGCACTGCTGTGGGAGCTTGCACACGTGTTGCTGTAATAAGATGTACAGCACTGGTGTGGGAGCTTGCACACGTGTTGCTGTAATAAGATGTACAGCACTGCTGTGGGAGCTTGCACACGTATTGCTGTAATAAGATGTACAGCACTGATGTGGGAGCTTGCACACGTGTTGCTGTAATAAGATGTACAGCACTGCTGTGGGAGCTTGCACACGTGTTGCTGTAATAAGACGTACAGCACTGATGTGGGAGCTTGCACACGTGTTGCTGTAATAAGACGTACAGCACTGATGTGGGAGCTTGCACACGTGTTGCTGTAATAAGACGTACAGCACTGATGTGGGAGCTTGCACACGTATTGCTGTAATAAGACGTACAGCACTGATGTGGGAGCTTGCACACGTGTTGCTGTAATAAGACGTACAGCACTGCTGTGGGAGCTTGCACTCGTGTTGCTGTAATAAGACGTACAGCACTGATGTGGGAGCTTGCACACGTGTTGCTGTAATAAGATGTACAGCACTGATGTGGGAGCTTGCACACGTGTTGCTGTAATAACTTGTACAGCACTGATGTGGGAGCTTGCACACGTGTTGCTGTAATAACTTGTACAGCACTGATGTGGGAGCTTGCACACGTGTTGCTGTAATAAGATGTACAGCACTGATGTGGGAGCTTGCACACGTGTTGCTGTAATAAGATGTACAGCACTGCTGTGGGAGCTTGCACACGTATTGCTGTAATAAGATGTACAGCACTGATGTGGGAGCTTGCACACGTGTTGCTGTAATAAGATGTACAGCACTGATGTGGGAGCTTGCACACGTGTTGCTGTAATAAGATGTACAGCACTGATGTGGGAGCTTGCACACGTGTTGCTGTAATAAGATGTACAGCACTGATGTGGGAGCTTGCACACGTGTTGCTGTAATAACTTGTACAGCACTGATGTGGGAGCTTGCACACGTGTTGCTGTAATAACTTGTACAGCACTGATGTGGGAGCTTGCAAACGTGTTGCTGTAATAAGATGTACAGCACTGATGTGGGAGCTTGCACACGTGTTGCTGTAATAAGATGTACAGCACTGCTGTGGGAGCTTGCACACGTGTTGCTGTAATAAGATGTACAGCACTGATGTGGGAGCTTGCACACGTGTTGCTGTAATAAGATGTACAGCACTGATGTGGGAGCTTGCACACGTGTTGCTGTAATAAGATGTACAGCACTGCTGTGGGAGCTTGCACACGTGTTGCTGTAATAAGACGTACAGCACTGCTGTGGGAGCTTGCACACGTGTTGCTGTAATAAGACGTACAGCACTGATGTGGGAGCTTGCACACGTGTTGCTGTAATAAGACGTACAGCACTGATGTGGGAGCTTGCACACGTGTTGCTGTAATAAGACGTACAGCACTGATGTGGGAGCTTGCACACGTGTTGCTGTAATAAGACGTACAGCACTGATGTGGGAGCTTGCACACGTGTTGCTGTAATAAGACGTACAGCACTGCTGTGGGAGCTTGCACACGTGTTGCTGTAATAAGACGTACAGCACTGATGTGGGAGCTTGCACACGTGTTGCTGTAATAAGATGTACAGCACTGATGTGGGAGCTTGCACACGTGTTGCTGTAATAACTTGTACAGCACTGATGTGGGAGCTTGCACACGTATTGCTGTAATAAGATGTACAGCACTGATGTGGGAGCTTGCACACGTGTTGCTGTAATAAGACGTACAGCACTGATGTGGGAGCTTGCACAAGTGTTGCTGTAATAAGACGTACAGCAATGATGTGGGAGCTTGCACACGTGTTGCTGTAATAAGATGTACAGCACTGATGTGGGAGCTTGCACACGTGTTGCTGTAATAAGATGTACAGCAATGATGTGGGAGCTTGCACACGTGTTGCTGTAATAAGATATACAGCACTGATGTGGGAGCTTGCACACGTGTTGCTTTAATAACATGTTCAGCACTGATGTGGGAGCTTGCACACGTGTTGCTGTAATAAGATGTACAGCACTGCTGTGGGAGCTTGCACACGTGTTGCTGTAATAAGATGTACAGCACTGCTGTGGGAGCTTGCACACTAGCTGATGACTCTTTGCTTTGTAATCAGGCAGGAGACAGTGACGTTTGTTCAGTAATGTAAGGAAGTACGTCTCCCAGCGATTGTTCTGGATATTTCCATGCATTATTCTGCCCTGGAAGTGACAGATGGCGTCAGGCCATGGAATTCAGCCGACTCTTCTCATTCTCCTTGTATGACCTGCAGTACATGAATGGATGCAAGGAGCTACGTGGCCCCCCCCAGATGTCAGGGATGGCCCCCTCTTTCTTCTCTTTGCCTCGCGGGTGCCTCTCACCATGTGCCGGGGTGGGGAAGGCTGGCCCAAGAACCCAATCCGAGCCTCTTGGCTCTGTTCTGGAGCAGAGGTTTGGGAGGAGATGTCAGGATTAGGAGCCCCCTTTCCCCGGTTACCTTCAGCTATTTGTCTTAAGCTTTACCAGCGACCTCTGGAAAGGGGCATTTACTGACAGTTCCAGCTTTGCCGGCAGACATTGATCCTGCTGTTTACCTGCAGAATTGGGAGGAATTGATTTCCCAAGCACAGGCACTAATGAGAGAGCTGGGGGTGGAGAGGTTCAGGCAGGCGGAAGAAAGCGAAGAGTTGTGGCAACTAATTCTGCCTTTAATGAGCTGGAGATGGGGGGGGGGGGGGGGGGGACGCTTTATACCATGGGAGAAAGTTGGAAGCGAAAAGCCCGGGTCCTGCTATTCTCAGCAGCAGGAGAATGGAGCGATTGGATTTCATAACACGGAAAGAGAAGAGAAGGTGGACAGCACAAACGAGTGCTGGGCTGCTGAGACACTGCTTAGAGCGGGGGGGGGGGGGAGGGGGAGGGACGACTGCCTGCACCCCTTACTTTGAGTTGGTGGAGGTGGCTGCACTCCAACACCCAGGGGCTAGGGGTCAACGAGACACAGGACGGGCAGGGGGAGGAGCAGGGGACAGAGGCACAGCCGGCAGATGATGCAATATCCCTGACTCTGGGAGAAATCTGAAGGGTTGATAGGAATGACACAGCCCCCCCCCCCCCCCCGCCATGGACATACACAGTGAGGGATAGAGGATGTGTCGCCCCCACCCCCTTTAAGAGGGAAAACGGGGAGCAGACTGAACGCCTAAGGCACAGCCCCAGCATTTCCTGTGGCAGCTCGGGGGTCGCGCCTGCGGTAAGAATTAGAGGATGCGGGTGCGCCCTGGCAAACATTTCCATCTTGTAGTTCACATTATAACGACGAGGCAGCTCGGGGGTTGCGCCTGCGGTAAGAATTAGAGGATGCGGGTGCACCCTGGCAAACACAACGGGGCAGCTCGGGGGTCGCGCCTGCGGTAAGAATTAGAGGATGTGGGTGCACCCTGGCAAACATTTCCAACTGGTATTTCACATTATAACGACGAGGCAGCTCGGGGGTCGCGCCTGCGGTAAGAATTAGAGGATGCGGGTGCACCCTGGCAAACATTTCCAACTGGTATTTCACATTATAACGACGAGGCAGCTCGGGGGTCGCGCCTGCGGTAAGAATTAGAGGATGCGGGTGCACCCTGGCAAACATTTCCAACTGGTATTTCACATTATAACAACGGGGCAGCTCGGGGGTCGCGCCTGCGGTAAGAATTAGAGGATGTGGGTGCACCCTGGCAAACATTTCCATCTCGTACTTCACATTATAACGACGAGGCAGCTCGGGGGTCGCGCCTGCGGTAAGAATTAGAGGATGCGGGTGCACCCTGGCAAACATTTCCATCCTGTATTTCACATTATAACAACGAGGCAGCTTGGGGGTCGCGCCCGCGGTAAGAATTAGAGGATGTGGGTGCACCCTGGCAAACATTTCCATCTCGTACTTCACATTATAACGACGAGGCGGCTCGGGGGTCGCGCCTGCGGTAAGAATTAGAGGATGCGGGTGCACCCTGGCAAACATTTCCATCCTGTATTTCACATTATAACAACGGGGCGGCTCGGGGGTCGCGCCTGTGGTAAGAATTAGAGGATGCGGGTGCGCCCTGGCAAACATTTCCATCTCGTAGTTCACATTATAACAACGAGGCGGCTCGGGGGTCGCGCCCGCGGTAAGAATTAGAGGATGTGGGTGCACCCTGGCAAACATTTCCATCTCGTAGTTCACATTATAACAACAAGGCGGCTCGGGGGTCGCGCCCGCGGTAAGAATTAGAGGATGTGGGTGCACCCTGGCAAACATTTCCATCTCGTAGTTCACATTATAACAACGAGGCGGCTCGGGGGTCGCGCCCGCGGTAAGAATGAGAGGATGCGGGTGCACCCTGGCAAACATTTCCATCTTGTAGTTCACGTTATAACAACTGGGCAGCTCGGGGGTCGCGCCTGCGGTAAGAATTAGGGGTTGCGGGTGCACCCTGGCAAACATTTCCATCTTGTATTTCACATTATAACAACGAGGCAGCTCTCCAACCTTGCTTGCGTCTGTGTATTGGGTGAAGAAAAGGGATCTGGAGTATTGTGACAGGGAGGAGATCTCCTGGATGGGGAGGGGGGAGGGAGACAGGAGGGGAGACCGTGGTCAGGGTAAAGGGGAACCTCTGCCCTTAGAAGTGCTGGAGAAGCTGGCAGAGCTGATGGCAATGACCTGTGAGACCTCTGGCAGACACTTACTCGGGGTTACGGCCTCACCATTAAGGATCAGGAATCTGGGCTGGGGGCAGAGGTGAGAGAAGGAGGGAGGGAGATCACAGGAGACAGAAGCAGTGGAAGGGAAATTTCAGGATCTGGGGGACAGAATCTGAGATCAAGGGAGGGGGGAATCCTAATTGCAGTGGAGGAGAGGGGAGGTGTCTCTACTGTTCTGTTCTGCTCCCCCTTGCATCCCCCATCCCCTCTCCAACCTCCCACTCAGTCTGGCATAGGCACACATACGGTGCCACTCCCTTCTATCTCTTACACAGAAATACTGCCCCCCCAATTCTCCTGTACCAGACTCTGTCAATCAACCTCCAAGCTCATTTACATTTGATGGACAACTCATAACTATAAAACAACATGCAAGAAACTTAGGCATAGCTATTGACTCAAAACTAACATTAAGCAAACACATTTCAGCAACTGTTAAAAAAAATCCTTCTTCAAAATACGCATGCTCAAAAAACTTAAACCTCTGTTACACTCATCCGATTTTCAAACAGTCACACAAGCTTTAATACTATCAAGTCTGGATTACTGCAACGCACTATATATTGGTTTGCCCCTATCTTCATTACATCCATCGCAACTAATCCAAAATGCAACTGCTAGAATGATCTTTAATTTACCACGAAAAGAACATATCACTCCTAAACTGCAGCATCTACACTGGCTTCCCATAAATCACCGTATTAGATACACAATTTTGAATATCATTCACAACCTACTCTACAATCCAAGTTCCGTATTGATTTGCACCATACTACACATTTATAAACCTCCAAGAGAACTACGATCTATGGACAAATGCCTATTCCCTGTACGTACCAGGATCAGTCCAGGACACCTGGGTTGTGACTCCGCACCAGTAGATGGAGACAGACTAAAACTTGTGGGCGGAGCCATATATGCCCCTGTGCCAGTCACAGCCCCTCAGTCTTACTCTGTCTCCAGTAGATGGTGCAGGTCCGGTCACAGCCCTGCCTGCCCTGGTTCTGGTACTCCGTCAGGGTCGGTTCTTTTGATTTCGTTAGGCCAGTTTAGGCTACGGTGTTTTCTATTTGGGAAATTTTTTTCTAAATTGTCACTTAGGTCCCTTCGCCCTGCCTCCCAGGGGGGTTGTGAGGTTCTGAGGGGACCACCCCCCCCTGGTTGAGGCCGCTGCTAGGGTCGAGGACCCAGCTGGCCTAGTAGCAGCGTCAGGGGTGACACCGGGGAGCCCGGTTCACTCACCCCTGCTGGATTAGGGCTCCAGGACCGTGGACAGCGACAGGCTTTTTTTGTTAAAAAAAAAAAAAAAAAAAAAAAGGTTTGTTTTTTATTTTGTGCCGGCTCTCTCTTGCTTCGCGTCGCCGCTCGCAGGGGGGGCGCCGCCGACTGGGGGAGGCCGTTCGAATTTTTTTTCTTTATTTTTCGTCGCTCCTGCTGCCCCGTTTTCGCGCCTCTTCGCCGGCATGCCTCGCGGCTCCGTCTGCCGGGCCTGTGGCTCGGCGCGCGCGCGTCTTTCGCGCGACAGTCTGTGCGCGGCCTGCATCCCGGGCGGAGAGGGGACGTCTGGGGCGCCTCGGGGGGCTCGTTTTCGGCCCGCGCGATCGCCTTCGCGCGGGGGGGGGCGCTGCAGAAAAGCCCCAAGAGCTTTTCCCGCTTAGCGCGGGAGTGGCGGCCATTTTGGCCACGGGCCGCGAAATGGCGCGGGAAACGGCAGGGCCTTCGGCCTTGCCTCCCGCGCTTTCCCCGCAGCGGATCGCGGTCGGAGGGGGTCCCTCGGGGGACACAGGGTCCCCGGGGAGTCCCGCTGATTTTTCCTCGGACTCGAGCTCCCTTTCGGAGGACCTTGCGCTTTTGTTGCGCAAGGTCCTGAAATATAAAAAAAAGCAAGCGCGGCCGGAGTGAGGCTCGCAGAGCTCCACCGCAGAAGAGGTCCAGGAAGCCTTCGGGGGTCGCGGAGGGGCCCCAGGGCGCCTCGCGGGGGAAGCGGCCTCCACGTGGCGTCCCACAGGAGGCGGACACCGATTCTTCCCCCGAGGAGGACGCTGATTCCCCTGAGGAGACCCAGAAGGAACCCAACGATGTGGGAGCGGACGGCTCCGCTACGTCCGGCGTAGCAAAAGGCTCACAGGCAGTTGAAGGAGACGATCCCAAAGTGGTCAGGCTCTTCCGTAGGGATGAATTGCCACCTTTAATTCCAGCCATTATCCAAGAACTGGGAATAAACCCTCCTCCGGCGGTGGTTCGTCAGGAAGCGAACATGGATCCGGTCCTGTTAGGCCTCACGGGACCAGCAGTTGCTTTTCCGTTCCATTTTTCTTCAACAGACATCATGTTCAGGGAATGGGACACTCCGGAGTTAGGGTTGAAGGTCAGCAAGGCCATGGACAAACTTTACCCGCTCCCGGAGGATGCGCTGGACCTTCTCAAGTTTCCCAAGGTGGATTCGGCGGTTTCGGCGGTTACGAAGAGATCTACTATCCCGGTTACGGGTGCGACAGCCCTTCGGGACCTTCAGGACAGGAAGCTGGAAGTACAGCTCAAGAAGATTTTTGAGGTTTCAGCGCTAGGAATTCGGGCCGCCATGTGTACGAATTTCGCTTTGAGAGCTGGCTTACGCTGGGCTCAGGTCCTTCAAGCTAATGCGGATCTTTCGGCAGACGAGGCAGCGCAAGCGGATAAGTTGGAAGCGGTAATAGCATATGGCGCAGATGCACTCCACGATCTGCTGCGCACTTCGTCTAGATCCCTGGTGGCGTCTGTCTCGGCGCGCCGCCTCCTGTGGCTACGCAACTGGGCGGCGGATGGCTCTTCTAAGGCTCACCTCGGGGCGCTGCCATTCAAGGGTAAATTGCTGTTCGGCAAGGAATTAGATGACTTGATGGCTTCCCTGGGGGAAAATAGGGCTTTCAGGTTGCCCGAAGATAGATCCAGGTCGCGGCCTTCCTTTTCAGCCAGGTCCCGCTTTCGTGGGCCCAGGAGGGCGCGGCCTCAAAGGTCGTCGGGGCACTCGTTCCGGTCTTCCTCCTCCCGTACCCCACAGTGGCAGCAGCAGCAGTCCTTTCGTGGGAGGCGCTTTGGTAGACCAGGGGGTGCCCTGGCCATCACGGCGCCCAAATCTTCACAATGAAAGGGGGTCGGCCCTTCTCCCGCCGCAGCCTCAGCACGCCGTTCCCAACGTCGGGGCGCGGTTGCTGTCGTTTTTCGAGAGATGGGCCGGAATAACGTCGGACCAGTGGGTCCTCACCGTGATAAGACACGGCTACGCATTAGATTTTGCTCGCATTCCAGTGGACAAGTTCCTGGTCTCACCCTGCAAGGCTCCCGAGAAGAAGGCGGCGGTGCTAGACACCATCCGCCGCCTAGAGGACTTGGGAGCTATCTCCCCCGTTCCGGTCAGCCAACGAGGAACGGGCCGTTACTCCATTTACTTCATCGTTCCAAAGAAGGACGGCACGTCCCGACCAATTCTGGATCTCAAGGGGGTGAACCGATGCCTTCGCGTTCCTCGCTTCAAAATGGAGACGATCCGGTCAGTCATCGCCGCGGTCCGGCCAGGCGAATTCCTGGCCTCCCTGGACCTCACGGAGGCGTATCTTCACATAGGCATCCAGCCGTCGTTCCAACGCTTCCTCAGATTCTGCATTCTGGGTCGGCATTACCAGTTTCGGGCGCTCCCCTTTGGGCTCGCAACGGCCCCTCGTACTTTCACGAAGGTGATGGTCGTGGTGGCGGCGCAACTGCGCCGAGAAGGTCTCCTGGTCCATCCATACCTGGACGATTGGTTGATTCGGGCGAAGTCCGAGGGTCAGTGTCGGATGGCGGTGGCCAGGGTCCTCCATCTGTTGCAGTCCCTGGGATGGGTGGTCAACTTCAGCAAGAGTCATCTGACACCCACGCAGACCTTGGAATATCTGGGAGCTCTTTTCGACACGAAGCAGGGCAAGGTGTTTCTGTCCCTCGAACGGATGGTCAAATTGCAAACTCAGGTACACCCGCTTGTTGTCTCTCCGCCAACCGCGGGTCTGCGACTACCTTACGGTCCTAGGGTCTATGGCTTCCACGCTGGCGCTGGTGCCATGGGCGTTCGCTCATCTGCGACCCTTACAGTCATCCTTGCTTTCCCGCTGGAAGCCGGTCTCGGAGGATTTCCACTTACCGCTTCCTCTAGCGGGACACGCGAGGTACAGCCTGCGTTGGTGGCTGGACCCCAGTCATCTTTCCGCCGGAATCTCTCTCCTGGTGCCCAGTTGGACAGTGGTGACCACGGATGCCAGCCTCTCCGGTTGGGGAGCGGTCTGTCTAGGGAGCTCAGTTCAAGGCCTATGGTCAGTGTCGCAAGCCCAGTGGTCTATCAATCGCCTAGAGACCAGAGCGGTCCGTCTGGCCCTGCAGGCTTTTCTACCTTTGCTGCGGGGAAAGGCAGTCCGAGTGTTGTCGGACAATGCGACCACCGTGGCATACATCAACCGGCAGGGGGGGACCCGGAGCCCCCAGGTGGCAGAAGAAGCTCAGCGCTTGATGGCCTGGTCGGAGCTACATCTCAGCAACCTCGCAGCGTCTCACATTGCGGGAGTCGACAACGTGCAGGCGGACTATCTCAGCCGTCATCGTCTGGATCCCGGAGAGTGGGAGCTGGGGGACGAAGCGTTTCTTCTCATTTGCGAAACGTGGGGGGTGCCCCACATGGATCTGATGGCCACGTGGCACAACGCGAAGGCCCCGCGATTTTACAGTCGACGACGAGAGCGGGGGGCAGAAGGCGTCGATGCGTTGGTGCTTCCCTGGCCGACGGATGTGCTGCTCTACGTGTTTCCCCCGTGGCCGATGATCGGCAAGATTCTACGGCGCATAGAGTTGCATCCGGCCAACGTGATCTTGGTGGCACCGGAGTGGCCTCGCCGGCCGTGGTTCGCAGACCTCGTACAACTGGCAGTAGCGGCACCCCTTCGGTTCCAGGGAATGGCGGCCCTACTCCATCAGGGCCCCGTCTGTTTGGAGGATGCGGATCACTTCTGTCTCGCGGCATGGCTTTTGAGAGGAATCGACTGAAGAGAAAAGGTTATTCAGATGCGGTGGTGGCCACGCTACTGCGTTCCAGGAAGCAGTCGACGTCTTTGGCTTACGTCCGTGTCTGGGTCGTCTTTGAGGACTGGTGCGTGCAGCGAGGGGTGGACCCCACTTCGGCTTCTGTCGCTGAGGTTCTAGCGTTCCTTCAGGCGGGTCTGGCCAAAGGTCTGGCGTGCAGTTCCCTACGGGTCCAAGTGGCGGCGCTGGGGTGTTTGCGAGGTAACTCCCTGGCGCTTCACCCGGATATTGCTCGTTTCCTTCGGGGTGCTAAGCACCTTCGCCCCCCGTTACGTCTTCCTTGTCCGGCTTGGAACCTCAACTGGGTTCTCTCCGCTCTATGCACGGCGCCGTTTGAGCCCTTGAAACGCGCGACTCTTAAGGATCTCACTTTAAAAACGGCATTCTTGGTGGCGATTGCCTCGGCACGGCGTGTTTCCGAGTTACAGGCCCTGTCCTGTAGGGAACCTTTCTTGCGTATCTCCGATTCGGGGGTTTCCTTACGGACGGTTCCTTCCTTTCTTCCGAAAGTGGTCTCGTCTTTTCACGTGAATCAATCGGTGGAGTTGCCCGCTTTTGCGTGCGGAGACTCCTCTGCTACCGAAGAGAGGGAGTTACGGAGGCTTGACGTGCGGAGATCCCTCCTCCGATATCTGGAGGTCACTAATCCGTTTCGGGTCACAGATCATCTGTTTGTCCTGTTCTCTGGACCAAAGAAAGGAGCTGCAGCGTCCCGCACAACGATCGCTCGTTGGCTCAAGGAGGCCATTGGTGCGGCGTACTTGGTGCGGGGAAAACCTCTTCCCGTGGGGCTGCGGGCTCACTCGACTCGATCTCAAGCAGCGTCTTGGGCGGAAGCTTCTCAGGTGTCGCCTCAAGAGATTTGTAGGGCGGCCACCTGGAAGTCGTTGCATACTTTTATCCGGCATTACCGGCTAGATGTCCGGGCTACCGATTCCGGGGGTTTTGGAGAGAGGGTACTCCGAGCGGGACTCTCTGCTTCCCACCCTCAGTAGGTTGCTCTGGTACATCCCAGGTGTCCTGGACTGATCCTGGTACGTACAGGGAAAGGAAAATTAGTTTCTTACCTGATAATTTTCGTTCCTGTAGTACCAAGGATCAGTCCAGGATCCCGCCCGCAGTGCTGCGCTGAAGTAATGGAGAGTCCGCTCTGTGTTTTGCTTTGCTCTGTTCCGCTTGTTCGCTCTCTCGGTTGGAGAGTCCGTTTCCAGAAGGGGTATTTCTTTCCCCGTTAGTTAGCGGTATCTAGTTTTGTTTACTTCTCTGGTTGTGTTCTACTTTGACATTCCGTAAGACTGAGGGGCTGTGACTGGCACAGGGGCATATATGGCTCCGCCCACAAGTTTTAGTCTGTCTCCATCTACTGGTGCGGAGTCACAACCCAGGTGTCCTGGACTGATCCTTGGTACTACAGGAACGAAAATTATCAGGTAAGAAACTAATTTTCCTTTAGAGATTCCATCGGTTAGAACAGCCAGTTTAGCTTTAACAAGGAAAAGAGCCTTTTCAGTTGTAGGTCCAACTCTGTGGAATTCCATTCCTGAATTTCTCCGAATGATACCAAACCGTAAAGAATTCAAAAAAAATGTTAAAAACGTATCTGTTTAATGATGCCTACAGAGTGCAAAAATAACATTTCCCAAGTCGTACCACTATGGAGCCAACTCTGTTAATTTTTGTTATAATGATTTCGTTATAATTATTTTGTCGAAGTTTGTTTTAACTATGTTTGTAAACATGACAAATACAGTCCCTCCCCTCATAAATGTCTAATGACAGGAGGGGAGGGGCTGTATTAGGGAGCAGAGTGACTCTTCTTTAGTTTGCTCTGTCTGCCCCAGCCTCACCTCTTCCCCTCCTGTCTCTAAATGACAGGGGGGAGGGACTGTATTAGGGAGCAGAGTGACTCTTCTTTAGTTTGCTCTGTCTGCCCCAGCCTCCCCTCCTCCCCTCCTGTCTCTAAATGACAGGGTGGGGGGGGGGGGGGGGAGGGACTGTATTAGGGAGTAGAGTGACTCTTCTTTAGTTTGCTCTGTCTGCTCCAGACTCAGCTCCTCCCCTCCTGTCTCTAAATGTCAGGAGGTGAGGGACTGTGTTAGGGAGCAGAGTGACTCTTCTTTAGTTTGTTCTGTCTGCTCCAGCCTCACCTCCTCCCCTCCTGTCTCTAAATGACAGGAGGGGAGGGACTGTATTAGGGAGCAGAGTGACTCTTCTTTAGTTTGCTCTGTCTGCTCCAGCCTCACCTCCTCCCCATTTGTTCCCAGAACCGCACCTGTGAGGGGAGGAGCTGGAGTAAGACCCAAAGAGCTGTTCTCTGCTGAGATTGAGATCAGATGGAAGGAGGCACATCTGCACTTAGCCTGCTGCCCACTAGATGTTTGCCACCTTAGGCACAAGCCTAGACTGTCTCTTTGCAAATCTGGGTTTCTGCACAAGCACACACACGACCTCCCAACCATACCTGCCACCTACAAACACACAACTGTACCTCCAAAAAACACACACCCCATAACCCCCATACATACACAACTCCTCCGCAGTGCCCCCAACACAATCCCCTACCCATCTAAACACACAAAAACCACAAACATCCTTCCCCCCACCAAACTGCAGACAGCTCTATACCCCCCCACGTACCCTAAAAAAACCCACACCTCCCACACACGTGCAGACTCCCCCACCCACCGAAGCAGACACATATCTCCCCCTCATACCTCACACCCCCCACACTCGCCTCTTCTACAGAGCTAGGAGGGAAAGCATCCCGCAGCCGCCCCTCCTCACGCCCCGCTGGACATAACTATATGAACGGATCGGTGTTTGTCTGTCCATCTCTCCAAAACAGGGACAAGAATATATACGAAGTCTGGCTTGCAGGAAAAAAAAATGTAAACAACTCCGATGAGTTAGAAAACCAGGATTATCGAGTCGGTACTTTCGGAGAATCGATCTTCCAAAATAAATCTCCATTACTGTCTATGGGAAGAAATCCTCATGGTTTTCTGCTGCCCAGTGCTGCATTACAAAAGCCACCCCCAGCCCTTCACCCTTCCAGCCCTTTGGCTCCGAGCAACACAGACAGAGAGAGACAGAGAGACAGACAGAGACAGACAGAGAGAGAGACAGAGAGAGAGAGAGACAGAGAGAGACAGAGAGACAGGGAGAGAGAGAGAGAGAGAGACAGAGAGAGACAGAGAGAGAGACAGAGAGAGAGAGAGACAGAGAGACAGGGAGAGACAGAGAGAGAGACAGAGAGACAGAGAGAGAGACAGAGAGACAGGGAGAGAGAGACAGAGAGAGAGAGAGAGACAGAGAGAGACGGGGAAAGTGACTGAAGCAAGTGGTGATGAATGGCAAAAAGGCAGCTTTACAGCCCGTCCACTGTACAAAGTCCCATTCTTCTACCCCCCCCCCCCCCCCCCCCCCCACGAATCCACACAGTGGCAACTACCCACCCCACCCCTAAACCCCCACCCAATGCATAATCCACCCACTCCTACACTCACATCCCCCCAGACAGCCCCCCAGACGCCTGCATACACAGTCAGTCACTCCCCATTCATACACATCCCAAAAAAGACAGCGGGGAACTGGAGAAGGGGGATGGAAAAGCTCCCTTATGGGGAAAGTCTAAGCAGATTCGGGCTCATTAGCATAAGAACATAAGAAACTGCCATGCTGGGTCAGACCAAGGGTCCATCAAGCCCAGCATCCTGTTTCCAACAGTGGCCAATCCAGGCCACAAGAACCTGGCAATTACCCAAACACTAAGAAGATCCCAGGCTACTGATGCAATTAATAGCAGTGGCTATTCTCTAAGTAAACTTGATTAATAGCAGGTAATGTACTTCTCCTCCAAGAACTTATCCAAACCTTTTTTGAACCCAGCTACACTAACTGCACTAACCACATCCTCTGGCAACAAATTCCAGAGATTTATTGTGCGTTGAGTGAAAAAGAATTTTCTCCGATTAGTTTTAAATGTGTTACTTGCTAACTTCATGGAATGCCCCCTAGTCCTTCTATTATTCGAAAGTGTAAATAATCGAGTCACATCTACTTGTCAAGACCTCTCATGATCTTAAAGACCTCTATCATATCCCCCCTCAGCCGTCTCTTCTCCAAACTGAACAGCATGGAGCATGGAGGCGAGACGACTGAGAAGGGATGTGATTGAGACTGAGACACAACTATCCAAAAGTGAGAGAAACAATTTCTAATATTCAACCAAACAAAAGTGTTTAGAAAAACACTCACACTTAATAATCATTTTAGTGAATTGCATCAAACATCAAGGAGCATCCAAATCTTAAGCCACCTTGCTGGTTACCTTGACAACATTTGCCAGTCCGACTTGGTGAATCTATAATGTTTGTGTCCAAAAATTGCTAAACACCATAAACCGTCCAAAATGATGTTCCCGACATCCAAGGCCAATTCCTTAATCTTGCACAAATAATTCAAAATAATGTTCCCAGTATTCAAAAGCCAAAATGCTTACAGGCCGATACAGCAAAGTCACGCGTGCCCAGCCTCCTCTCCTGGGTGCGCGATACAATATTTAAATGTGGGGTTGCACTACAAGGAGGCGCTGGGGACAATTGCGCGCCCCTAGTGCCTCCTCGGCAGCCTAGGAGAGGTGGCTGTCAGCGGCTTAGGAAACAGACATTTTACCAGCGTCTCTTTTCCTAACCTGACCACTGGCCTCTTTTTAAACATTTTTTTATCCTTTTGGTTCCTCTGACGTAATGTCACCAAGATATTAAGTTGGAGGATGTACATAAAAGCAGTATCTTCTGCTTTTTTGTTCACTTTTTTGGCCGCTCAGAAATGAATGCCTTCTCTGGGCTGGTGTGGATTGGGTGCACATTTTTTGGGATCTGGGGAGAACAGCTAATAGCCTCATCAACGTGCGTTTGGATGCGCTAAACCCCTGGAGGTAGAAAGGGTTGTGGACGTGCGCTCAGATGAGTGCTCTACTGTATCGGCCTCTTAGTTTGCAGAAGGAACATCCAAGGCTTTTCTTCCAAACTCCACAATCATTCTTTGTGAGTGCAAAGGAAACCCACCAGCCTTAAACCCCTTCATAAAGCTGACAGTCACATGATCATACGCATCACAAAGAGTAAACAACTCCACTCATGATTTTATGACCTCTATCATATCCCCCCTCAGCCGTCTCTTCTCCAAGCTGAAGAGTCCTAACCTCGCTAACCTTTCCTCATAGGGGAATCGTTCCATCCCCTTTATCATCTTGGTCGCCCTTCTCTGTACCTTTTCTAATTCTGCTTTATCTTCCCTGAGATGCGGTGACCAGAACTGCACACAAACCCCAGGATGAGGTTGCACCATGGAGTGATACAGAGACATTATGATATTCTCTGTTTTATTCTCCATCCCTTTCCTAATAATCCCCAGCATTTTATTTGCTTTCTTGGCTGCCGCTGCACACTGAGAAGAAGATTTCAACGTATTTTCAACGTTGACACCTAGATCCCTTTCTTGAGTGGTGACTCCTAATGTGGAGCCTTGCATCGTGTCGCTATAATTTGGGTTACTCTTCCCTATGTGCATCACTTTGCACTTGCTCACATTGTGAGACTGGAAAATTGGGCATCCAAATGGCAGATGAAATTTAATGTGGATAAGTGCAAGGTGTTGCATATAGGGAAAAATAACCCATGCTATAACTACACAATGTTGGGTTCCATATTAGGTGCTACAACCCAAGAAAGAGATCTAGGTGTCATAGTGGATAACACATTGAAATCGTCGGTTCAGTGTGCGGCGGCAGTCAAAAAAGCAAACAGAATGTTGGGAATTATTAGGAAGGGAATGGTGAATAAAACGGAAAATGTCATAATGCCTCTGTATCGCTCCATGGTATGACCGCACCTTGAATACTGTGTACAATTCTGGTCGCCGCATCTCAAAAAAGATATAATTGTGCTGGAGAAGGTACAGAGAAGGGCGACCAAAATGATAAAGGGAATGGAACAGCTCCCCTATGAGGAAAGACTAAAGAGGTTAGGACTTTTCAGCTTGGAGAAGAGACGGCTGAGGGGGGACATGATAGAGGTGTTTAAAATCATGAGAGGTCTAGAACGGGTAGATGTGAATCGGTTATTTACTCTTTCGGATAATAGAAGGACTAGGGGGCACTCCATGAAGTTAGCATGTGGCACATTTAAAACTAATCGGAGAAAGTTCTTTTTTACTCAACGCACAATTAAACTCTGGAATTTGTTGCCAGAGGATGTGGTTAGTGCAGTTAGTATAGCTGTGTTTAAAAAAGGATTGGATAAGTTCTTGGAGGAGAAGTCCATTACCTGCTATTAAGTTCACTTAGAGAATAGCCACTGCCATTAGCAATGGTTACATGGAATAGACTTAGTTTTCGGGTATTTGCCAGGTTCTTATGGCCTGGATTGGCCACTGTTGGAAACAGGATGCTGGGCTTGATGGACCCTTGGTCTGACCCAGTATGGCATTTTCTTATGTTCTTAAATGTCATCTACCATTTGGATGCCCGGCCTCCCAGTTTTGCAAGGTCCTCTTACAATTTCTCACAATCCCTTTGTCATTTAACAACATTGAATCATTTTGTAGCATTAGCAAAGTTGATCACCTTACTTGTCGTTACCATCTTTAGGCCATTTATAAATATGTTAACCAGCAGCAGTCCAGTTCAGATCCCTAGGGCGCTCCACTATTCACTTTTCTGCAGTGAGAAAATTTACCATTTAGCCCTACTCTTTGTTTTCTGTCTTTTAACAAGTTCTCAATCCACAGTAGAACATTGCCTCCTGTCCTATGACTTTTTAATTTCCTCAAGAGTCTCTCATGAGGGACTTTGCCAAATGCTTTCTGGAAATCCAGATACACTATATCAGCTGGCTCACCTTTATCCACAGGTTTATTTACGCCCTCAAAACAATGTAACAGATTGGTATGGTAAGGCAAGACTTCCCTTAGGTAAATCCAAGCAGCTTTGTCCCATTAAACTATTTCTATCTACAGGTTCAGAAATTTTATCCTTTATAAAAGTTTCAACCATTTTCTCTGGCACTGACATTAGGCTCACCAGTTTGTAGTTTCTCTGATCATCCTGGAACCCTTTTTAAAAATGGGCATTTTATTGGTGTTGCGTCCGTTGGTCTTCGACGGCTTCGCACCGCCTACCTCTCTCTACTTGCGGCTCCTCCCGCTCACCTTGGACTGATGGCCGCCGCGGCGTCTGCTTGCCGTTCTCTCCGGCGTCCCCGGACCGGCATTGGTGCTGCCTCCTGCCATTCTCCTTCAAGGTACCTCTAGGGCGCGTGCATGCCGCCCTCATCTTTAACTTCACATTGGCGTGAATCTCAGGGGTATCCCCCTGTTCTGACTTCACGACTCCAGGGTATATCTGCCTACAGTATTTGCTAGCTCTTTGAGTTAGCAACAGGATTCGTATGGATGGGATTCGCTCTCCGTTCCTAAGCTACTCTGCCACTCCAGCTCTATCTGGAACTCTTACAACCCTTCAGGGTCACTAACGGGGTACCCGCTCCTCGGGGGCCTCTCTGCTTCTTTCAGGAAACCGGTACTCGCTCCTTGAGGGCCCATGTTCCCTGTGTCGCTGCCTGCAACCTCTACCCTTCTACTTGGAAGAACTAACTTACAGTCACCATCAGTGAGTACAGAAACCATCTCTCTCTACAGTACTGTCTGTCCGGAGTTTAGCCTGACACTGTGGTCCCTCACGGGACTGCCCCCCTTGGGCGTGGTCAGCTGCCACAGTGTCCAAGGATCCACCCAAACACCATTAACCATAACAGATTGCTAACTCCATGGATCCGGTTAAGCTCAACGCCTTGCAGGCCATTTCATGCCTGGCCTTGCGCATTGCTGAACAACAAGACGCATTGGAAAAATTGACTACTGCGTTTCATCAGCTGCATGCATAGAAGAATCAAGGTTCTATATCCAGTAATGAAGGTTGGTTACCTGAAGTAACTATAAAGGCTATTGTGCCTCTTGCTGCTCCAGTATGTTTTTTCTGGAGAGATTCAGAGAATTAGAGGCTTCTTAAACCAGTGTTGTATGCATTTTGCATTGCAACCTATTCACTTCCCCACAGCCTACGTCA
Source organism: Rhinatrema bivittatum (assembly GCF_901001135.1). NCBI lineage: Eukaryota > Metazoa > Chordata > Amphibia > Gymnophiona > Rhinatrematidae > Rhinatrema > Rhinatrema bivittatum. The sequence continues at coordinate 306,339,133 of NC_042621.1, forward strand.
AGACTACTTATATTCTATCCTACCTGGATGGAAGGGCTTTGACTTGGGCTTCCGCGCTGTGGGAACACAAAGACCCCATACTTCAGGATATTGACGGATTTATGGACTTGTGTAAATCCGTTTTTGATGATCCTGCTCGAGTGACTGTTGCTGGTTCCACATTGGTGGACCTGAAGCAAGGCAACCGACCACTGGCTGATTTCGCTATAGAGTTCAAGACTCTTGCGACTGAATTACATTGGGACCCTAGATGCCTGAAAACTCTCTTCTTCAAAGGTTTGGATTCCCGCTTGAAGGACGAGCTGGCTGCTCATGAAACACCTGACTCGCTGGATGAGCTAGTGGTCTTAGCTACTAGAATTGATCACCGGCTTCGTGATAAGGTGCAAGAGCTCAAGCCCTGTAAAGGACCTGTTCAGAAGGAAGTTTGTGCAAACCCTGCACTCAGGATGGTTCCTTTGACCCCTGTTGCCAATGAGGAAGAACCGATGCAACTTCGTTGCAGTCACCTGACATCCAAAGAGAGAAGACTTCGGAAGAGGAATGGATTGTGCATGTACTGTGGACAAGCTGGTCATGCAGTCCAAACATGCCTGATATGTCCGGGAAACAGATGGGCCTAAGTCCTGTGGGAGGACTCTTCTTAGGCCTCACTACGCCCTCTCCTCTGCTCTCTTTCTGATCTGCAGACCTTTGGAGTTTCAGACTCTTGCCCTGGTGGACTCAGGGGCAGGGGGTAATTTTATTCTTCAACATCTAGTGGAACACTTGAGGATTCCCCTCACCACTATGAACACTCCACTACTCTTATCATTTATACACGGGGAGCCTTTACCGGGTGCTGTACCGAACCAGTATCCCTCCGCACTAGAGCTCTCCACACCAAATTCATTTCCTTCTTTGGGTTGGAGAAGGCCATGCACCCTATCGTTCTGGGGTTACCCTGGTTGCAGCTGCACATGCCGCAATTCAATTGGGCCACGTTGGAACTCTCCCATTGGGGCCCAGAATGCCATGACAAATGCCTAAAGGAGGTCATTCCTATTCTCTGTATGCCTACAACTCCAGTGATGCCAGGACTGCCGCCTTAGTATGCATCATTTCATGATGTGTTCTCCAAAGAAGCTGCTGACATCCTTCCGCCACATAGAACTTACGACTGCGCCATAAGACTGAAACCTAATGCTGAACCTCCTAAAGGATGTGTCTACCCCTTGTCGGTGGTGGAGAACAAAGCCATGTCTGAGTACATTGAGGAAAATTTGCAAAAAGGTTTCATTAGACCATCTAAGTCTCCTGCTGGCGCAGGCTTCTTCTTTGTGGGGAAGAAGGACAGCACACTGCGTCCTTGTATCGATTATCGAGGTCTGAACACTGCGCTGGGTCGTTTCCAATTCTCCGACGTCTTGGCAACATTACGTACAGTCTGAAGCTACCGCCTGGATTGAAAATCCACAACGCATTCCACGTTTCACTTTTGAAACCACTCATTCTCAGTAAGTTCTCATCCAAGTCTCTAGAACCAACTTCTATTACCACAGAAGAAGACCTTAAATACAAGGTTGAAGCTATTCTGGATGTAAGAAGACGTGGCAAAACTTGGGAATACATAAGAACATAAGAAAATGCCATACTGGGTCAGACCAAGGGTCCATCAAGCCCAGCATCCTGTTTCCATCAGTGGCCAATCCAGGCCATAAGAACCTGGCAAGTACCCAAAAACTAAGTCTATTAAGTACCCAATACCCAATACCTAATACCTTCTGTCTTGGGAAGGTTACGGCCCCGAAGAAATTTCTTGGGAGCCGATGGCAAATATCCTGGACATAGAGATGCTTCTTCAGTTTCGTCAGATGCATCCACACAAACCAAACCCTGGTAAAAGGGCCGGAGGCCGTCCTTTGAAGGGGGGTACTGTTGCGTCCATCGGTCTTCGATGGCTTTGCCACACCTACCTCTCTCTACTTGCGGCTCTTCCCGCTCACCTTGGACTGATGGCCGCCACAGCGTCTGCTTGCCTTTCTCTCCGTCTTCTCCAGACCCGCCATTCTCCTTCAAGATACCTCTAGGGCGCGCGCGCACACTCCGCCCTCATCTTTAACTTCATGTTGGCGCGAACCTCAGGGGTGTCCCCCTGTTCTGATGTCACTCCAGGGTATATCTGCCTACAGTATTTTCTAGCTCGTTGAGTTAGCAACAGGATTCGTATGGATGGGATTCGCTCTCCGTTCCTAAGCTACTCTGCCACTCCAGCTCTATCTGAAACTCTTACTACCCTTCGGGGTCGCTAACGGGGTACCCGCTCCTTGGGGGCCTCTCTGCTTCTTTCAGGTGCTATCAGGAAACCGGTACTCGCTCCTCGAGGTTCCCTGTGTCGCTGCCTGCAAACTCTACCCTTCTACTTGGAAGAACTAACTTACAGTAACCATCAGTGAGTATAGAAAACATCTCTCTCCACAGTACTGCTTCACTGAAATCAGGTACTCGCTCCTCGAGGGCCCATGTTCCCTGTGTCGCTGCCTGCAAACTCTACCCTTCTACTTGGAAGAACTAACTTACAGTCATCATCAGTGAGTACAGAAAACATCTCTCTCTTCAGTACTGCTTCGCCGGAATCAGGTATTCGCTCCTCGAGAACCTGCTCTCTGCTCCAGTGCCAGACCTCTCATCTAGTAGAATCTCTGCTGCTGCTAGTGAGTACAACGCTACCAAGTCTCTCTGCTCTAAGGGACCAGGTCCTCGCTCCATGAGGGCCTGCTCTCCCTGTCTCGGAGCTCTCCTACTTCTATTTGGGACTCTGAATGCTAATCTTATTGTGTGCTCAAAACTCTCAGTCTCTTTCCACTACAGCACTGCTCTACAGAGGATCTGCTGTTCCAGCGTTCTGTGAGAGACCTGCCCAGCCAGGCTCAACATCCACTACTCACTACTGCCACCTCTGGTGGTTCCATAAACTGTTTAATAAAAGATTCAAATCTGTGTTTGTCTGTCTGGAGTTTAGCCTGACACTGTGATCCCTCACGGGACTGCACCCCCCCCCCCCCCCCCGTGGGCCTGGTCAGCTGCCACAGTGTCCAAGGATCCACCCAAACACCATTAACCATAACAATTGGCCACCCTCCAGTCTTCAGGTACCATAGCTGATTTTAATGATAGTTTACAGGTTACTAACAGCAGGTCTGCAGATTCATTTCTCAGTTCTTTCTGCACTCTGGGATGTATACAGACTGGTGCAGGTGATTTCTTTGCTACTCTTTATTTTGTCAGTTTGCCCCGGTACATCTTCCAGGTTCACAGAGATTTGTATTAGTTCCTGTGAATCATCACCTTTAAATAGCACTTCTGGCATAGGTATCTCTCTTACGTCTTCCTCAGTAAAGACTGAAGCAAAGAATGTGTTTAACCTCTCTGCTATGGTCTTGTTCTTCCTTAATGCCCCTTTTACTCCTCAATCATCTAAAGGTCCAGCTTATTCCCTTGCAGGCTTTTTACTTTGAATGTACCTGAAAAAGTTTTTAGTATGAGTTTTTTATTCCACGACAAGCTTCTTTTCAAATTCTTTGCTTTCCTCATCAATGCTTTGCATCTAATTTGCCAGCGCTTATGCTGTTTCCTGTTTTCTTCATTCACATTCCTTTTCCATTTTTTGAAAGACGTTCTTTTAGCTATTATAGCCTCTCTCACCTCACCTATTAACCATGCAGGCAGTCATTTAGCTTCCTTCCACCGTTTCTAATGCGTGGAATACATCTGGTCTGGGCTTCCAAGATGGTATTTTTAAACAAGATCCAAGCCTGATATAAACTCAACCTTTGCAGCTTCTCTTTTCAATTATTTCCCCAACCATTTTTCTATCCATAAAGATTCAACATTGCATTTTGTTTCCTGCAGAACTTTTATCTTGTTTGACTCAATGCTCTCTTTAACACACAGTGCCACCCCGCCACTAATCTGATCCATCCTATCATTGCGATATAATTTGTATCCTGGTATCACAGTGTCCCATTGGTTATCCTCCTCCCACCAGGTCTCTAAGATGCCAGTTATATTCACCTCTTCATCCAGTGCTATACACTCTGACTCTCCCATCTTATTTTTTAGACTTCTAGCAGTTGTATACAGACATTTCAAAGTATGTTTTTTGCCTGTATTAACGACCTGCTCATCACTTGACAGGGGTAATTTGGAATCTGTCTGCTCTTTACTTAAAGGCACCTGGACCACTTTAGCATTTATTGCATCCTCTCTACTGGGATGCCTAATTTCCCTGTTCTCTTAGTATCCTTCAAAGATACATCATTCTGAACTATGTGCTCCTGAGTTACTGTCAGTTTTTCCCCATGGTCTAGTTTAAAAGCTGCTCTGTCTCCTTTTTAAAGGTTAGCACCAGCAGCCTGGTTCTTCTACCCTGGTTAAGGGGGAGCCCATCCCTTCGGAAAAGACTCCCCCTTCCCAAAAGGTTCCCCAATTCCTTACAAAACTGAATCCCTCTTCCCTGCACCATCGTCTCGTGCAGGCACTGAGACTGCGGAGCTCGTCCTGCTTCTGGGGTCCTCAGCACCCCTCATGATGATCAAACACAACATTCGCATTGTTATATGAATGAAGAAGCCAGACTCAAAGATTTTTTGTTCATTTGAATGCAAAAATCAGTGAATTTTGAAATTCCTAATACACAGATAACACAGCCCAAAATTAAAGAATAATGAGATTGAGAGACTCCATGAAACCAGCAACCGGCAGATTTAAAACAAATGGGAGGAAGGCTTTTTTTTTTTACTCAGTGCACAACCAAGCTATGGATCTGTTGCCAGAGGACGGGGTCAAGGCGAGTAACACCAGAGGATCGGACATGTTCCCGAAGGAAAAGTCTATAAACAAATTAACAATTCAGGTAGTGGTGTGAAAGCCAGCGCCTATCCCTGGGAAACCGGTCAAGTACTGGGGAGCTGCCAGGTGCCCGGGCCCCGGACTGGCCACTGTCACGGACAGGATGCTGGGCTCCACGGATCTTGGTCCGACCCAGCAGCCGCACATCTTATGTTCTTGAAGATAGTCGTCTTATCTCTCTCTCTTCCACCCTGCCTCTCTCATTTCTTCCTGTCTGTGACTCCTCTCCCTTTCTGTGTGTGTGCATCTCTCTCTCAACCCCCTTCCTGTCTCTGTGACTGGGAGGTCTCCCTCCCCTGTCTCTGTCTCTCCCTCTCTCCCTCCTTGGCTGTATCTGTGTGGGGCTCCACCCCTCCCCCACCACACTCCCTATCGTCTCTCGCCCTCTCTCCTTCCCTGTCTGTGTAGGCTCTCTTCCCTGTTTCTATGTGTGTGTGTGTCTCTCTCTCTCCCCCCCCCCCCCTCCGTCTGTGTATCTCTCTCCTCACCCTCTCTCCCAGTCCCGGTGAGTGTCTCTCTCCCTCTCCCCCCCCCCCCCCCCCCCCCTCCGTCTGTGTATCTCTCTCCCCACCCTCTCTCCCAGTATAACCCTTCCCAGTCCCGGTGAGTGTCTCTCTCTCTCTCTCCCCCTCCCCGACCACACTCCCTATCGTCTCTCACCCTCTCTCCTTCCCTGTCTGTGTAGGCTCTCTTCCCTGTTTCTATGTGTGTGTCTCTCTCTCCCTCTCCCCCCCCCCCCTCCGTCTGTGTATCTCTCTCCCCACCCTCTCTCCCAGTGTAACCCTTCCCAGTCCCGGTGAGTGTCTCTCTCTCTCTCTCCCCCTCCCCCCCCCCCTCCGTCTGTGTATCTCTCTCCCCCACCCTCTCTCCCAGTATAACCCTTCCCAGTCCCGGTGAGTGTCTCTCTCTCTCTCTCCCCCTCCCCCCCCCCTCCGTCTGTGTATCTCTCTCCCCACCCTCTCTCCCAGTGTAACCCTTCCCAGTCCCGGTGAGTGTCTCTCTCTCTCTCTCCCCCTCCCCCCCCCCTCCGTCTGTGTATCTCTCTCCCCACCCTCTCTCCCAGTATAACCCTTCCCAGTCCCGGTGAGTGTCTCTCTCTCTCTCTCCCCCTCCCCGACCACACTCCCTATCGTCTCTCACCCTCTCTCCTTCCCTGTCTGTGTAGGCTCTCTTCCCTGTTTCTATGTGTGTGTCTCTCTCTCCCTCTCCCCCCCCCCCCCTTCGTCTGTGTATCTCTCTCCCCACCCTCTCTCCCAGTGTAACCCTTCCCAGTCCCGGTGAGTGTCTCTCTCTCTCTCTCCCCCTCCCCCCCCCCCCCCCCTCCGTCTGTGTATCTCTCTCCCCACCCTCTCTCCCAGTATAACCCTTCCCAGTCCCGGTGAGTGTCTCTCTCTCTCTCTCCCCCTCCCCGACCACACTCCCTATCGTCTCTCACCCTCTCTCCTTCCCTGTCTGTGTAGCCTCTCTTCCCTGTTTCTATGTGTGTGTGTGTCTCTCTCTCTCCCCCCCCCCTCCGTCTGTGTATCTCTCTCCTCACCCTCTCTCCCAGTCCCGGTGAGTGTCTCTCTCCCTCTCCCCCCCCCCCCCTCCGTCTGTGTATCTCTCTCCCCACCCTCTCTCCCAGTATAACCCTTCCCAGTCCCAGTGAGTGTCTCTCTCTCTCTCTCCCCCTCCCCGACCACACTCCCTATCGTCTCTCACCCTCTCTCCTTCCCTGTCTGTGTAGGCTCTCTTCCCTGTTTCTATGTGTGTGTCTCTCTCTCCCTCTCCCCCCCACCCTCCGTCTGTGTATCTCTCTCCCCACCCCTCTCTCCCAGTGTAACCCTTCCCAGTCCCGGTGAGTGTCTCTCTCTCTCTCTCCCCCTCCCCCCCCCCTCCGTCTGTGTATCTCTCTCCCCACCCTCTCTCCCAGTGTAACCCTTCCCAGTCCCGGTGAGTGTCTCTCTCTCTCTCTCTCCCCCTCCCCGGCAGAGAGTGGAAGTCTCTCCCCGACTTCCCTGCTAGTTTGAGTGTCTGCCCCCTCCCCCCTGTTATTACCGTGTCTCTCCCCCTCCTCTCGCTGTCCGGGTCCTCCCACCTCCAGTTCTCAGGCTGAGCGCTGATTGTCGGAGGCTGATCTGGGTTGCAGCTTCGCCGGCAGAGATCCGGGGAGGGGGCGGGGGTCTGGAGCTCAGATTGCAGGGAAGAGGAGAGAGCGGAGGGTCCGGCACGGAGATCCTGCCGGGGAGGGGACGGGAAAGGACCGGGGAAGCCCCAGCAGTCGCCGCCTCCTCCCGCACTCGGGCTCCAGTGCTCAGATTTAATTTCCCGGCAACTCCGCCGGAGATCGCACCCCGGCGCCCACCGCCAGGGATCGGGAGAGGCCGCAGGGACCCGGTGAGAAGCTGCAGGGAGCCCAGAGGAGGTTGCAGGGAGCCCAGAGGAGGCTGCAGGGAGCCCCGTGAGCAGCTGCAGGGATCCCAGAGGAGGCTGCAGGGACCCAGGAGGAGGCTGCAGGGAGCCCCGTGAGCAGCTGCAGGGACCCAGGAGGAGGCTGCAGGGACCCCCGGTGAGAAGCTGCAGGGACCCGGAGGAGGCTGCAGGGAGCCCCGTGAGCAGCTGCAGGGACCCGGAGGAGGCTGCAAGGAGCCCAGAGGAGCTGCAGGGAGCCCCGTGAGCAGCTGCAGGGACCCGGAGGAGGCTGCAGGGACCCCCGGTGAGAAGCCGCAGGGACCCAGGAGGAGGGTGCAGGAAGCCCATAGTAGGTTGCAGGGAGCCTGTGAAAAGCTGCAGGAACCCAAGAAGAGGCTGCACTGAGCCCCGTGAGAAGCTGCAGAGATCCCAGAGGAGGTTGCAGGGATCCCAGAGGAGCTGCAGGGACCCGGAGGAGGTTGCAGGGAGCCCAGAGGAGCTGCAGGGACCCGGAGGAGGCTGCAGGGAGCCCAGAGGAGCTGCAGGGACCCAGGAGGAGGCTGCAGGGATCCCAGAGGAGCTGCAGGGATCCCCGGTGAGAAGCTGCAGGGACCCGGAGGAGGCTGCAGGGAGCCCAGAGGAGCTGCAGGGACCCAGGAGGAGGCTGCAGGGATCCCCGGTGAGAAGCTGCAGGGACCTCGGAGGAGGCTACAGGACCCCGTGAGCAGCAGCAGGGACCCCAGAGGAGGTTGCAGGGAGTCCCAGGAGAAGCTGCAGGGACCCCAGAGGAGGCTGCATGGACCCTCCTGAGAAGCTGCAGGGATCGCGGTGAGAAGCTGCGGGGACAGCGCTGGGCTCCGGCTGGGTTCAGGGGAGCCGACGGAGATGCGAGAAGTGGTCCTGGAGGTGGGCGTCCGAGCCCTGCTCTTCGGGGTCTTTGTGTGAGTAACTGGAGGCAGGTCCTTGTGTCTGTCCGGGCCAAGGAGGATGCCCACACGCCACACCTCCCATCCCATGCTATCATTTCATTTCCCAGCTCCCAGGTACAGAGATGGAGTCTCCCATTTATCTGCTGAGTCTCCAAGTTACAGTCTGTTCAGTTCGGAGTTAACAGTCTGCTTGGGAGTAGCAATCTCTTGTTATTTAGGAGAGTTGTGGGTGGATCCTTGATAACCACGTCCCTGGGGGAAGATCCTGAGAGGGACCACCGGTCAGGCTCAGACGGGCCGATACAGTAAAGTCCGTGGGAGAGCGGGCAATTCAGTATTCAAATTAGGCCCGGCGGTAAAAAGAGGTAAAAGGCGCTAGGGACACCAGCGCATCCCTAACGCCTCTTTTTGGACAGGAGCGGCGGCTGTCAGTGGGTTTCACAGCCGACGCTCAATTTTGCCGGCATCAGTTCTCGAGCCTGCTGACAGCCACGGGTTCGGAAACCGGACGCCGGCAAAATTGAGCATCCGGTTTTCAACCTGCGAGCCGACTTCAATTTCTTTTTTTTTTAACTTTTTGTAACTTTCGGGACCTCCAACTTAATATCGCCATGATATTAAGTCGGAGGTCCCGACTTTCCCGGTGCCCAGAGAAATTAGCGCCTACCTTTGGGTAGGCGCTAATTTCTGAAAGTAAAATGTGCGGCTTGGCTGCACATTTTCCTTACTGAATTGCGCGGGAATACCTAATAGGGCCATCAACATGCATTTGCATGTTGATGGCCCTATTAGGTATTCCTGCACGATTCAGGAATACCTTCACGCCTAGGGGCGTGCGCCTCACGCACGCCCCTAGGCCTCCAGGAAACATGGCGGTTTGCAGTGTCTAGCCGGTCTGGGGACGCCGGAGGACTTCGGCAGAAGAACACCGCGGCAGACAATCTTCCCGTGGGTGAAGAGGGAGGCGCCAAAGAAGTAAGGAGGGCGGAGAGAGGGCGTCAGGAACCGACGGACACAGCACAGTCATAGAGTCCCTCAATTACAGAGAAGGAGTCCCCCAGGTACAGAGATGGAGTCCCCCAGTTATTCACTCATTCTCCCAGTTACAGAGAAGGAGTGCCCCAGTTATTCACTCATTCTCCCAGTTACAGAGAAGGAGTGCCCCAGTTATTCACTCATTCTCCCAGTTACAGAGATGGAGTCCCCCAGTTATTCACTCATTCTCCCAGTTACAGAGAAGGAGTGCCCCAGTTATTCACTCATTCTCCCAGTTACAGAGAAGGAGTGCCCCAGTTATTCACTCATTCTACCAGTTACAGAGATGGAGTCCCCCAGTTATTCACTCACCCTCCCAGTTACAGTGATGGAGTCCCCCAGTTATTCACTCACCCTCCCAGTTACAGTGATGCACTCCCCCAGTTATTCACTCATTTTCCCAGTTACAGAGGTGGACTCCCCCAGTTATTCACTCATTTTCCCAGTTACAGAGAAGGAGTGCCCCAGTTATTCACTCATTCTTCCACTTACAGAGATGGAGTCCCCAGTTATTCATTCATTCTCCCAGTTACAGAGAAGGAGTGCCCCAGTTATTCACTCATTCTTCCACTTACAGAGATGGAGTCCCCAGTTATTCATTCATTCTCCCAGTTACAGAGATGGAGTCCCCCAATTATTCACTCATTCTCCCAGTTACAGAGGTGGAGTCCCCCAGTTATTCACTCATTTTCCCAGTTACAGAGAAGGAGTGCCCCAGATATTCACTCACTCTCCCAGTTACAGTCCCCCAGTTATTCACTCATTCTCCCAGTTACAGAGATGGAGTCCCCCAGTTATTCACTCACCCTCCCAGTTACAGTGATGGAGTCCCCCAGTTATTCACTCATTCTCCCAGTTACAGAGATGGAGTCCCCCAGTTATTCACTCACCCTCCCAGTTACAGAGAAGGAGTGCCCCAGTTATTCACTCATTCTTCCGCTTACAGAGATGGAGTCTCCCAGTTATTCACTCATTCTCCCAGTTACAGAGAAGGAGTCCCCCAGTTATTCACTCATTCTCCTAGTTACAGAGATGGAGTCCCCCAGTTATTCACTCATTCTCCCAGTTACAGAGATGGAGTGCCCCAGTTATTCTCTAATTCTCCCAGTTACAGAGATGGAGTCCCCCAGTTATTCACTCACCCTCCCAGTTACAGTGATGGGGTCCCCCAGTTATTCACTCATTCTCCCAGTTACAGAGATGGAGTCCCTCAGTTATTCACGCATTCTCCTAGTTACAGTGATGGAGTCCCCCAGTTATTCACTCACCTTCCCAATTACAGTGATGGAGTCCCCCAGTTATTCACTCATTCTCCCAGTTACAGAGGTAGAGTCCCCCAGTTATTCACTCATTCTCCCAGTTACAGAAATGGAGTCCCCCAGTTATTCACTCATTTTCCCAGTTACAGAGATGGAGTGCCCCAGTTATTACTGAGTCCCCTGTTTCAGAGAAGCAGTGCCCCAGTTATTCACTCACCCTCCCAGTTACAGTGATGGAGTCCCCCAGTTATTCACTCATTCTCCCAGTTACAGAGGTAGAGTCCCCCAGTTATTCACTCATTCTCCCAGTTACAGAGATGGAGTCCCCCAGTTATTCACTCATTTTCCCAGTTACAGAGATGGAGTGCCCCAGTTATTACTGAGTCCCCTGTTTCAGAGAAGCAGTGCCCCAGTTATTCACTCACCCTCCCATTACAGTGATGGAGTCCCCCAGTTATTCCCAGTCCCCTGTTACAGAGATGCAGTCTCCCGTTTCTCAGTTACTTCTCATCTCTGCATCTGAAGTGCACATCTCTGCTTGCTCCTTTGCAGCTGGCCAGCCTTCAAGCTTCCTTCAGTCTCTCCTTTGCACCCCCTCCTCTCTCAGCGTGGGGGGGCTTCCTTTGTTGCAGATCCTAGCTTCGTCTGCAAGAAGACGAAGCCTCCTGTCTTTTCCACAAAAGAGAAAGGCTCTTGTTCTTTCCAGCTCAGGAGCTTGCCTCTGCTACAGAAGTAAGAGGGAGCCGGACCCAGCTTCCAGTAAGTTTCCGGACTTGACAGCTCGTACATCTGCTGCCAAAGAGCCAAAGAGGAGAAATATCCACAATCCCTGGGCTCTGGTGCTCGTCCCTCTTGTCCCTGGTCAGATTAGGATTCTGTACCTCGCTGCTCTAGCTGCTGCTTCTATGCAGACATTTTCCTGCTTATTTTTATTTTTTTCTGGGAAGTCGTTTTTTTTTGTTTTTCTGTTAACTCTGGGAAATGTACATTTCTGATCTTTTTGTATTTTGCACAGAAGAAGAGGAAATGCATTTCGGTTTAATGCTCTCTGGTGTTGCACTTCATACAGGGTCTGGTTTCTTGGGGGTTCCAGGTCAATTTTTCTCTTTCTAATTTCTGGTTCCTTTATTCTGTATTTGCTTGCTCGGGGGTCAGTCTGTGTTCTGCGTGTGTGTGACTGAGGTGACGGATTCTGCTAGCATGCAATTTCTGTGGAGGGATGTGTAGTCGCACATCTGGTTCTGCTTTCCAATTTGCACCTCCCAGTAGGAGGTACCCTAGTGTTCTAGGGTATGTTGCAGGGGTAGAATTATTGCCTTTCAATCCATGGGAGTGAGTGTTATTATGATAGGGCAGATTTGCTACACAGGTGCTGAGTGCGTTTTCTGCCCCGTTTTGTGTGCCTGGTAGCACAGGGACTTTGTGTGGCAGTCACTGAGATGACACCAGGATTTGAATGTCCTTTTTTTTGTAGGGTGAGTGGTAAGAGGAAGCATCCTAGCTCTGCTGTGCACGGGATCCCTGGGGGAGTTTCCGCATGCATGATTTACAGAATGGGCTCTGATCCTTTCTGTTTGTGACAGCAGATAAAACCCAACTGCCCTATCTACTCAGCTATTCTGCTCTACACTGCTAAGGGTACATCCCAGCTGCCACTTGTAAGATATCAGTCCCATCCACCTCTAGATCAGTTTCAGTAATTTTGAATTCTGTTGGTCCTAGATTCCGCCACCTCTGCTGGGGACTATTCCAGGCATCTGCCACCCTCTCAGGAAAGAGGTTTCTTTTCCTCCTGTTTCCTCTGAACCTTCCTCCTTTCAGCTTCATATCATGATCCTCTTCTCCCCTTTTCTACGGAAAATTTCACCTTTCAGTACTTTATTGAAGTCTGCCAAATATTTGAATATTTCTATCAGATCCTTTCTTTTGGAGTGTGCTCAGACTCTCTATTTAGGGTTTGTACTGCTGGTCCTGCCTCACGTTAGCAATCCTTCTCCGAGCTGCTGCCGTATCCTGATGAAGGTGCGGCCTCTAGAGCGGAACGCAGTACTCGAGGCAGGGTCTCTCATCAGTGACCTACACAGAGCTAATATTGCCTCCTTTTTCCTGCTGGTGAAATCTCTCTGCTTATGCACCCGAGCACACTGAGAGCTTTCCCAGGTGTTTTATTATCATGACTGGCTGCCTTGAGGTCATCCCAGGTGAATACTCCTAAATGTCTTTCTTGTTTGACAGTTTCTTGTTTTTGACCTTACAGATGGTAGATGGTTACTGCATTTTTAGCAATGAAGCTCATTTTCCTGGCTCTTGCTCATGTTTTCAGTTTTTTTCTAGTCTTCTTTCATTCTTTTTTTTTTTTTTTTAATATAGTTTTGGATTAATGATAGACTTTACATTTCACACCATTATAGGAGATCTGCTTTGGATTTGGATTTTCAATTTAATGATCTGATTTTTCCAAATCTGAGCTCAAAGCAAATTACAATTCAGATACTACTAATTGCAGTTTTACTGGGAGGTTCAAATTGGTCATAAGTTCGATCTTCAAGCTTTTTATTGTAATGCTTTTATAGCCAATTTAAAGCTCCCAGATGCACTAATTGTGAAGTCAAGGCATGTGTAGCCTAAGGCATGCCCTAAGCAGAATTTGAATTGTGTTGGAGATTTTGGGGACTTTTCTGGAAAATCCTACTATTTGCCTTTTCCCAGTTCACCTGTAGGGCTCATGATTTGCAGTTGGGTCTGTAGCAGCGTCTCTTGCAGATCTTCTGGGGTAGGAAATAAAATGGCCAGATTAAGCGCACATGGCAGGCATTCGATCTCTGAGCCCCCCCCCCCCAACTAATAAGATGTGAGTAAAAAACGTGAGCACATATTTTCTTTATTCACCCGCTAGAAAAAGAGTTAACTCCTGACGCAGTAAGCAAAAGGCACGCCAATGCGTCAGGAGTTTAAAAGAGCACAGTAACCTGAACACGTGCGGAGGAAGAGGTGCTTAGAGCATGTAAATACGACGATTTATGTGCACGAAACATGCTCTCTGGATGCATTCCTTCTGCACATGAATCCCGGGTACAGGACCCTCACCCCCACAGGTTCCGGCCATGACCCCAACCCTCTGAGCAGCATCCAGAAAACCTGAGTTACGCCTGCGCGCCTCCCTGCTCTGGAGGAACAGTGAACATGTGCGCACAGCCCAGCACATCTTATACCTCTAGCAGCCACCACCATATCAGCGCCCTGACTGCGCTCACCCCGTGGCACAAAAACATGAATTAGCAGACGCAAACCACACAATCAAACATAAACTTTAGGGGGGGTGAAAAAGACCGCGGCTTTATTGAACGGCAGATATAAAGTTTAAACACCCGTAACCCGAGTCGACCCACAAATAGCCAACCAGGCTACCCCCCCCCCCCCTGCCGCCCACCGTGAAACAAGCAAGGTGGAAATCTATCAGGCTGCCCCCCCTCCCCCACCTTAGCCCCCAAGAAAGGGGGCCGCACTTCCGAAGCGTATCGACGCCTCGCCACTAGCCGTAAGGTGCCAACCTGGCACTGTCCTTGCCGTGATGCACCCCCGCACCACATCTGAAACCCCCAAAACCGGCTCGGGTACCCGCCCCTCCCCTAAGCTGAGACAACAAGGCCTGTACATACATACATATATATTATATATATTATATAATATATATAATATATATATATTATATAATACATATATATTATATTTATTTATTTATTTTTATTTAATAACTTTTCTATACCGGCATTAGTAGGAGACATCATGCCGGTTCACATGACAACAATAGAATGGAAAATACATTATAACAGGGCGGTGGGTGGGGAATATAACAACAACAGAGAAGGCAAGAAGATATAGGTCTGAGCAACTGGTTAACAGAAGCTAGGTAATACAATTCAACAGGTTATAAATTAGAGATGTACTGAATGGGAAGCAGCACCAGTGGAGTATTTACAAAGGATCCGGGACGATCTGGGGGCGAGCATTTGGGGCAGAGGTAGGGAGGGGAGAGGGGCTTAGTCTGGGAAGGCTTGCTGGAACAGCCATGTTTTTAGTTTCTTTTTAAATTTAATTGGGCAGGATTCTAGACGAAGCATCGTGGGCATGGAGTTCCAGTGTGTGGGGCCTGCAATAGAGATAGCTCGTTCCCTGGTTGATGTAAGATGTGCTGTTTTTAAGGACGGGACATGCAGGGTTCCTTTGTGAGCTGTTCTCGTAGGACGATTCAGTGAGACAGCGCTGAATGGTATGTCTAACCAGTGGGAATTGTGAGAGAACAAAGATTTATGTATGGTGGTTAGTGTTTTATAGAGGATTCGAGAGGGGATGGGGAGCCAATGTAGGTCTTTCAGGATAGGAGTGATGTGGTCAGTTTTCCGGGTGTTGGTAATGATTCTGGCTGTTGCATTTTGCAACATTTGGAGGGGTTTGATTGTCACGTAAGGGAGTCCTAGGAATAGAGAATTGCAATAATCGAGTTTAGATAAGAGGGAAGATTGTACAACAGTGCGGAAATCTTGGGGGTGTAACAGGGGTTTAAGTTTTTTTAGCACGTTGAGTTTGTAAAAACCGTCTTTCAGAATGGAGCTCACATATTTTTTCATGTTTAGATGATTGTCTAGGTAGATTCCAAGGTCTCTTACACAGGGTTGATTAGTAGTAGGATTGGAAGAAGGGTTGGAAGGATTGGAAGGAGGGTTGGATGAAGACAGGTGTTTGGGGAAAGGATGAGGAGAGACAAGCAGGAGTTCAGTCTTGTTAGTGTTCAAGGCGAGGTGGAGGTTCGTTAGGAGAGCGTTTATAGGGGTGAGACAGGTTTCCCAGTGCTTCAGAGCATCAGAAAAGGAATTATGGATGGGGATAATGATCTGAATGTCGTCTGCATACAGATAGAATTTAAGTTTGAGCTCGGTTAGGAGGTGGCATAAAGGAGTGAGGTATATGTTAAAGAGGGTGGAAGAGAGGGAGGAGCCTTGTGGGACACCTTGTTGCAAGGGGTGAGAGGTGGAGGTTGCATTGCCGATTTTGACTGAGAATTTTCTATTAGATAGATAGGACTTGAGCCATGCTATGGCCAGTCCGGAGATACCAATGCCTTCTAAGCGTGAAAGGAGGTGATTGTGGCATATGGTATCGAAGGCTGCAGATATGTCCAGGAGGGCAAGGAGGTAGCTGTTGCCCTTATCCATTCCTATAAGGAGGTGGTCAGTGAGGGTGAGCAGGAGGGATTCGGTGTTAAGGTGCTTACGGAAACCGAATTGTGCGGCATGAAGGATATTGTGGTTTTCTAAGTAGTCCATAAGCTGTGAGTTGACTACTCTTTCCATTATCTTGGCGATGAGAGGAAGGTTAGATATGGGGCGGAAATTTGCAGGGTCTTTTGGGTCTAGGGAGGGTTTCTTAAGGAGGGGTTTAACCACTGCATGTTTAAGTGTGTCGGGGACAGAGCCAGTAGATAGCGAACAGTTGATGATGTCAGCTATTGCTCTGGAAATAGTGTTAGGGATGGCGAGGAGCATTTTAGGGGGAATGGTGTCGCTCGGGTGTGAGGCAGGTTTGAGTTTTCTGAGTATGGATTCTATTTCCTTAGAGGAAGTATAGTCAAAGACAGAGAGGATGGCAGAGGGGGGAGGAGAGCTCAGGAGGGGGGGGGGGAGGTAGAGTCGGGGAATCTAGAGAGGAGATTCGTAATTTTATTCTGAAAGAAATGTGCAAGATCGTTGCACTTGGCATCAGCTTCAGAGTCGGGGATGTTGGGTGAGGAGGGCTTAACGAGGTTGGAGACAAATGTAAAGAGAGCTTTGGGGTTATACCTGTAGTCATGAATCTTGGCAGCATAAAAATCTCGTTTATGCTTTAGGGTGGAGATCCTGTAATGGTGCAGGGCCGTTTTATAGCTGTCTGCAAGCTGAGGGGTAGGCTCCTTACGCCAAATTCTCTCTTTGCTTCTGAGTTTGTTTTTTAATGTTTTTAGTTCAGTGGTATACCATGGGTTGGAGTGTTTTGAGGCGGTGTTTATAACACGTTTAGAGATAGGACAGAGCTTGTTAGCTATCTCTTCAGTGATGTTGCACCAGGACGAAAGTGCGGAGGCAGGATCAGAGCAGTCTAAGTTGGACAGGGCGTCTGAAAGGGCGGAGGCAAGTTCATCACTAGGGCAGGATTTTCTAGCTATTATAGTGGTGCACCGGGGGTTCTTCTTCACTGAGGATGCGTTGATAGTAAAGTGGCTTTCAATAAGGTAGTGGTCAGACCAGGGGACTGGGGTGCAAGATGGGGAGAAAGAGGACTGGACACTGGAGTTAATGAAAATCAGGTCCAAAGAGTGGCCAGCTTTGTGGGTGGGCGAGGTAAAAATTTGCTGGTATCCAATAGCATTGAGTGCATGGAGGAAGGTATCACATGAGGAGGATAAGGCTGCAGAGTCAACATGGAGATTGAAGTCTCCTAGGATGAAGGCTGGGGTGTCGACATTAATGCAGTCGGCGATAAATTCAATGATGGGTGAGGGGTTAGTTTCAAGCAGGGTGGGAGGGGCATATACAAGGCAGATTTGAAGAGCAGGTGATCTGAACAGACCAATTTCCAACTTGTTTGGGGGAGTGATGTGGATCTGTTTGAGGTTGAGATTTTTGTTCGCTGCAAACAGGAGGCCACCACCCCTTTTTTTCTTTCTGGGAATTGAGAATATATCATAAGATAAAATGGGGAGTTGGTTAATATCGACAATATCTGTGTCTTTGAACCATATATATTATATAATATATATAATATATATGTATTATATAATATATATATATTATATATATTATATAATATATATAATATATATGTATTATATAATATATATATATTATATATATTATATAATATATATATGTATTATATAATATATATATATTATATATATATATTATATAATACATATATATTATATGTATTATATAATATATATATATTATATATATTATATAAACAAGAAGAGCTCCTCCTCTTCTCGATCACACTTGCAATGTAAACCGATGCGATATTCCAGATCGAACACCGGTATATAAAAACCAATCAATCAATAAATAAATCTATGTTCGCTAACTGCATAACAGAGGTTAGGACTTTTCAGCTTGGAGAAGAGACGGCTGAGGGGGGATATGATAGAGGTGTTTAAAATCATGAGAGGTCTAGAACGGGTAGATGTGAATCGGTTATTTACTCTTTCGGATAATAGAAGGACTAGGGGGCACTCCATGAAGTTAGCATGTGGCACATTTAAAACTAATCGGAGAAAGTTCTTTTTTACTCAACGCACAATTAAACTCTGGAATTTGTTACCAGAGGATGTGGTTAGTGCAGTTAGTATAGCTGTGTTTAAAAAAGGATTGGATAAGTTCTTGGAGGAGAAGCCAATTACCTGCTATTAAGTTCACTTAGGGCCAGATTTTCAAAAGCATTTACTCGAGCAAAACTGGTTTTTGCTCGAGTAAATACACTTTACTCAAGTAAGTGGGCTTTTCAAAATTGCTACAATAAATGCCATTGAATTGTCCATAGGATTTACTCAAGTAAGTGCACTTTACTCGAGTAAATAGCTTTTGAAAATTGCTACGATAGTATGTCACATTTACATGCATAACTCCTTTGAAAATGACCCCCTTAGAGAATAGCCACTGCCATTAGCAATGGTAACATGGAATAGACTTAGTTTTTGGGTACTTGCCAGGCTCTTGTGGCCTGGATTGGCCATTGTTAGAAACAGGATGCTGGGCTTGATGGACCCTTGGTCTGACCCAGTATGGCATGTCCTTATGTTCTTAGGTTCTTATTTGCTGCCGTCTGCGCTGTATGGTGCCCTGACATCATCACCGGGCGCCCACTGCTCCTGCCCCCTCCCCTCGCCATTGCCGTGCAATGCTACGTGGGTAGCACGGCCACAGGGAGGAGGAAGGAAAGCAGTGACGCACTGCACCGATGTCATTCCCTCGCTCCAGGCGGTGTCGGATCATGCCACGTGGCGTCCGGTTACCGGTGGGCTCCGGGCAAGCTCGGGTTCACCACACTATGAGCTGTTTCATGTCAGGGCCAGGACAGCCCGTCTCTGCAGCAGTGTGGAGAGCTTGTGAACGTAGATCAGGGATTGGAAACCCCAGTCCTGGTTGGGTTTTCAGGATATCCGTAATGAATATGCACGAGGCATTTATTTATTTATTTATTTTTGGTTTTTTTATATACCGATCTTCTTACATTGGATGCAAATCAAACCGGTTTACAGTAAAACATTAGAATTTGCCTAAGAGCATTACATAGAACAAAGAACATTGAACATAGAGCAACTTAAAATGCTTGAGAGCATTACATAGAATGAGGAATATATAAAAAACGTTTTGTAACATGGTGTTTAAATAAACTATTATACAAGGATAATGCAAAACCGTCGACTTTGAATGAGAACAGTCGGAGAATTGCCTCAATTGAGAGAGAGCTGGGGGAGGAGGTAGGGGTTGGGTGCGGGGGTGGAGCAGGGGAATGGGAACAGTGGATCAGAGAGGTAGAATGTAGGTGAGGATTTAAAGGTGGATTAATAACAAAGAGCAAAAAATGGTTGTAGAGGGGGTGACTGTGAGCCCTCAAGGAAACGCTAGGCTAAATAGCCATGTTTTCAGTTTTTTCTTGAATGAAATCAGGCATGGGTCTTGTCTGAGTTCTGGTGGGAGTGTGTTCCAGTGGGTAGGACCTGCGGTGGACAGTGCCCTGTTCCTTAGCGAAGTTTTGGCTTGAGGGATAAAAAGGGTGCCTTGGTAAGCTTTTCTGATCGGTCTCGAGGATTTGTTGGTGCGCAGCTGATATGTAAGATCCATTGGGGCTAAGTTGTATAAAGATTTATGTGTGATGGTCAGGACTTTGTAGATAATTCTGTATTTGATCGGCTGCCAGTGGAGGTTGTAGAGGATGGGTGTGATGTGGTCTCTCTTATTAGCGTTAGTCAAGATCCTGGCCGCAGAGTTCTGTAACATTTGTAGAGGCTTAATGGTAGTAGCTGGTAGACCGAGTAACAGAGAGTTACAGTAGTCAATTTTGGTAAGGATGATAGCTTGTAGGACCAGGCGGAAATCTTGTGGGTGCAGAAGCGGTTTTAGCTTTTTCAGAACTTGTAGTTTGAAGAAGCACTCTTTTGTTGTGTTGTTTACAAATCTTTTAAAGTTAAGCTGATTGTCAAGGAGCACGCCAAGGTCTCTTACGAAAGCCGAATTTTTTAGGTTGTCCAGGATGGTTGAAGGGAGGTTGGAGAGAGAGTTGAGGTCTTTTTGTGGTTGATCAGTTATGAGTGAAGCTGCCTCTCTCGACATGGGGTTGTCTTCCTGGGAGATGATGAGGTATTCAGTCTTATCTTTGTTGATGACTAAATTGAGTTTAGTGAGGAGAGCGCTGATTTCCAGAAAGCAATTCTCCCAAATTAAAAAAGAATTTTGTAGGGACGTCTTAATTGGGATGAGAATTTGGACGTCATCCGCGTATACAAGGTGTTTGATTTTCAGCTTAGCAAGGAGGAGGCAGAGGGGTAGTAGATAAATGTTGAAAAGGGTTGGGGAGAGGGAAGAACCTTGTGGGACTCCCAGGTTTGAGCTGATTGACTGAGATTCTTTGTTGTTGATTTTGACCTTGAATGATCTGTTGCTGAGAAATGAACGGAACCAGTCAAGGGCGGAACCTGAGATACCAATATCCGCTAGTTGGTCGAGAAGGATTGAGTGGTTGACTGTATCAAAGGCCGCAGAGAGGTCGAGGAGAATGAGAAGGTGAGGTTGTCTTCTATCTGAGCTCAAGAGTATAGAGTCCATGAGCGAAATCAGCAGGGATTCTGTGTTTCGGGATTTACGAAATCCATATTGCGAGCCAGTAGTCTGTGAGTTGTTTATTTACTATTTTTTCAATGATCTTGGCCATGAAAGGTAAGTTGGCTATGGGGCGGAAGTTGGATGGATCATCTGTTGACAGATTAGGTTTTTTTAGGAGAGGTTTCAGAATGGCTTGCTTGAGAGAGTCGGGTACTTGACCTTGGGTTAATGAGCAGTTAATGATTTCTGCGATGGGTTTCGCAATGGTGTTTGGTATTGAAGTGAGAAGGTTTGATTTCTCATTTCTGCATGCAGCGCCTCCACTGTGGGCAGACAAACCTCATGCATATTCATTGTGGAGATCCTGAGAGCCAGTCCTGCCCGGGGCACTCCAGGACCGGCATTGCAGATATGGAAGCAGGTGGAAGTCAGACTGCGTCCCTGTCTGGCTCCTGTCTGTAGCCGGACGCCTGCAGGCTGTTTATCTACCTTATTGCTGATGGATGGACTCATGGATTTAATCGTATTATAGATTTGTCCTCTGATTCCAAAGTACACAGAATCAGATGCTTTTCAAGTCAAGGCAACATATAAATATCTCCTCCCCGAGGGTGCGTTTCTTACGCACGTGTTAATTCGAGTCTGTGGTCGGTGCTTGGCGAGAGAACCAGTCTGACTTCTGTTCGTACTCTTTTGCTGAGGGCACTACGAAACACTTTGCTAGTGTTATGATTGTTTGGCTTCAGGGGTATCCTCCACGTCTGGGGTAATTCAGCCTTCTCTGGATTTGCTGAGGGGAGATCCCCTACTCCTGTGGGTCTGCATTAAAAACTCGTCTCTTCTTCTTGACACACGAACGACAGCCACGTGTGGCCATTGAGGCTGGCTGACGTTTTCCCAAATCTGTGACCGTGACACGAGGATGAGGGCTCAGCCCTTCCTTTCAGGGCACACACTCTGCTGCCCTCTAAAAGTACAGCTTTTTCATTACATTTCCTAGAGGCAGGTTGGATTCCTCCTTTCCGGTTTCCTCCCACTCTCGGTAGATGAGCCTAGCGATTCCTAAACTTAAACCAGCATCAGCTCCCCTCCACCCAAGTGATTTACGCAGCCTCTCAGCCCTGTTTCTACCGCTGCCCTCCACACCTGTCTCCAGCTCATCCAAATTCTCACCCACCACCACCTCAGCTGCCCAGGGCTTTGTCATCCTTACTTCCACCAGCAGCCAGTTCTGCAGCAATTCATGCAGCCAGGAGATTTATGAGGCACTTCCCAAAATCAGCAAGCATCCATGTGCTCATTCACATATCAACCATAGTCGCTCCCTGCAGGTCACCCCAGCCTCCTTATAACACCCCAGCCTCCTTATAACTACAGCTCCCTGCAGGATACCCCAGCCTCCTTATAACTGCAGCTCCGTGTAGCTTACCCCAGCCTCCTTTTAACTGCAGCTCCCTGGAGGTTACCCCAGCCTCCTTATAACTGCAGCTCCGTGTAGCTTACCCCAGCCTCCTTTTAACTGCAGCTCCCTGGAGATTACCCCAGCCTCCTTATAACTGCAGCTCCCTGCAGGTTACCCCGGCCTCCTTATAACTGCAGCTCCGTGCAGGTTACCCCGGCCTCCTTATAACTGCAGCTCCCTGCAGGTTACCCCAGCCTCCTTATAACACTCCAGCCTCCTTATAACACCCCAGCCTCCTTTTAACTGCAGCTCCCTGCAGGTTACCCCAGCCTCCTTATAACTGCAGCTCCCTGCAGGTTACCCCAGCCTCCTTATAACTGCAGCTCCCTGCAGGATACCCCAGCCTCCTTATAACTGCAGCTCCCTGCAGGTTAACCCAGCCTCCTTATAACCGCAGCTCCCTGCAGGATACCCCAGCCTCCTTATAACTGCAGCTCCCTGCAGGTTACCCCATCCTCCTTATAACTGCAGCTCCCTGCAGGTTACCCCAGCCTCCTTATAACTGCAGCTCCCTGCAGGATACCCCAGCCTCCTTATAACTGCAGCTCCCTGCAGGATACCCCAGCCTCCTTATAACTGCAGCTCCGTGCAGGTTACCCCAGCCTCCTTAAAACTGCAGCTCCCTGCGGGTTATCGCAGCCTCCTTATAACTGCAGCTCCGTGCAGGATACCCCAGCCTCCTTATAACTGCAGCTCCCTGCAGGTTACCCCATCCTCCTTATAACTGCAGCTCCCTGCAGGTCACCCCAGCCTCCTTATAACCGCAGCTCCCTGCAGGTTACCCCGGCCTCCTTATAACTGCAGCTCCCTGCAGGTTACCCCAGCCTCCTTATAACCGCAGCTCCCTACAGGTTACCCCGGCCTCCTTATAACTGCAGCTCCCTGCAGGTTACCCCATCCTCCTTATAACTGCAGCTCCCTGCAGGTTACCCCGGCCTCCTTATAACTGCAGCTCCCTGCAGGTTACCCCGGCCTCCTTATAACTGCAGCTCCCTGCAGGTTACCCCGGCCTCCTTATAACTGCAGCTCCCTGCAGGTTACCCCAGCCTCCTTATAACCGCAGCTCCCTGCAGGTTACCCCGGCCTCCTTATAACTGCAGCTCCCTGCAGGTTACCCCATCCTCCTTATAACTGCAGCTCCCTGCAGGTCACCCCAGCCTCCTTATAACCGCAGCTCCCTGCAGGTTACCCCGGCCTCCTTATAACTGCAGCTCCCTGCAGGTTACCCCGGCCTCCTTAAAACTGCAGCTCCCTGCAGGTTATCCCGGCCTCCTTATAACTGCAGCTCCGTGCAGGATACCCCAGCCTCCTTATAACTGCAGCTCCCTGCAGGTTACCCCGGCCTCCTTATAACTGCAGCTCCGTGCAGGTTACCCCAGCCTCCTTATAACTGCAGCTCCCTGCAGGTTACCCCGGCCTCCTTATAACTGCAGCTCCGTGCAGGTTACCCCGGCCTCCTTATAACTGCAGCTCCGTGCAGGTTACCCCGGCCTCCTTATAACCGCAGCTCCCTGCAGGTTACCCCAGCCTCCTTATAACTGCAGCTCCCTGCAGGTTACCCCAGCCTCCTTATAACACCCCAGCCTCCTTATAACCGCAGCTCCCTGCAGGATACCCCAGCCTCCTTATAACACCCCAGCCTCCTTATAACCGCAGCTCCCTGCAGGATACCCCAGCCTCCTTATAACTGCAGCTCCCTGCAGGTTACCCCGGCCTCCTTATAACTGCAGCTCCGTGCAGGTTACCCCGGCCTCCTTATAACTGCAGCTCCGTGCAGGTTACCCCGGCCTCCTTATAACCGCAGCTCCCTGCAGGTTACCCCAGCCTCCTTAAAACTGCAGCTCCGTGCAGGTTACCCCGGCCTCCTTATAACCGCAGCTCCCTGCAGGTTACCCCGGCCTCCTTATAACCGCAGCTCCCTGCAGGTTACCCCGGCCTCCTTATAACCGCAGCTCCCTGCAGGTTACCCCGGCCTCCTTATAACTGCAGCTCCGTGCAGGTTACCCCGGCCTCCTTATAACCGCAGCTCCCTGCAGGTTACCCCAGCCTCCTTAAAACTGCAGCTCCGTGCAGGTTACCCCGGCCTCCTTATAACCGCAGCTCCCTGCAGGTTACCCCGGCCTCCTTATAACCGCAGCTCCCTGCAGGTTACCCCGGCCTCCTTATAACCGCAGCTCCCTGCAGGTTACCCCGGCCTCCTTATAACTGCAGCTCCGTGCAGGTTACCCCGGCCTCCTTATAACCGCAGCTCCCTGCAGGTTACCCCAGCCTCCTTATAACTGCAGCTCCCTGCAGGTTACCCCAGCCTCCTTATAACTGCAGCTCCCTGCAGGTTACCCCGGCCTCCTTATAACCGCAGCTCCCTGCAGGTTACCCCGGCCTGCTTATAACTGCAGCTCCGTACAGGTTACCCCGGCCTCCTTATAACTGCAGCTCCGTGCAGGTTACCCCGGCCTCCTTATAACTGCAGCTCCCTGCAGGTTACCCCAGCCTCCTTATAACTGCAGCTCCGTGCAGGTTACCCCGGCCTCCTTATAACTGCAGCTCCCTGCAGGATACCCCAGCCTCCTTATAACTGCAGCTCCCTGCAGGATACCCCAGCCTCCTTATAACTGCAGCTCCCTGCGGGTTATCCCAGCCTCCTTATAACTGCAGCTCCGTGCAGGATACCCCGGCCTCCTTATAACCGCAGCTCCGTGCAGGTTACCCCGGCCTCCTTATAACCGCAGCTCCCTGCAGGATACCCCAGCCTCCTTATAACCGCAGCTCCGTGCAGGATACCCCAGCCTCCTTATAACTGCAGCTCCCTGCAGGTTACCCCAGCCTCCTTATAACCGCAGCTCCTTGCAGGATACCCCAGCCTCCTTATAACTGCAGCTCCCTGCAGGTTACCCCATCCTCCTTATAACTGCAGCTCCCTGCAGGTTACCCCAGCCTCCTTATAACTGCAGCTCCCTGCAGGTTACCCCGGCCTCCTTATAACTGCAGCTCCCTGCAGGTTATCCCAGCCTCCTTATAACTGCAGCTCCGTGCAGGATACCCCAGCCTCCTTATAACTGCAGCTCCGTGCAGGTTACCCCGGCCTCCTTATAACCGCAGCTCCCTGCAGGTTACCCCGGCCTCCTTATAACTGCAGCTCCCTGCAGGTTACCCCAGCCTCCTTATAACACCCCAGCCTCCTTATAACCGCAGCTCCCTGCAGGATACCCCAGCCTCCTTATAACACCCCAGCCTCCTTATAACCGCAGCTCCCTGCAGGTTACCCCGGCCTCCTTATAACTGCAGCTCCGTGCAGGTTACCCCGGCCTCCTTATAACTGCAGCTCCGTGCAGGTTACCCCGGCCTCCTTATAACTGCAGCTCCGTGCAGGTTACCCCGGCCTCCTTATAACCGCAGCTCCCTGCAGGTTACCCCGGCCTCCTTATAACTGCAGCTCCCTGCAGGTTACCCCAGCCTCCTTATAACTGCAGCTCCGTGCAGGTTACCCCGGCCTCCTTATAACCGCAGCTCCCTGCAGGTTACCCCGGCCTCCTTATAACCGCAGCTCCCTGCAGGTTACCCCGGCCTCCTTATAACTGCAGCTCCATGCAGGTTACCCCGGCCTCCTTATAACCGCAGCTCCCTGCAGGTTACCCCAGCCTCCTTATAACTGCAGCTCCCTGCAGGTTACCCCAGCCTCCTTATAACTGCAGCTCCCTGCAGGTTACCCCGGCCTCCTTATAACCGCAGCTCCCTGCAGGTTACCCCGGCCTGCTTATAACTGCAGCTCCGTACAGGTTACCCCGGCCTCCTTATAACTGCAGCTCCGTGCAGGTTACCCCGGCCTCCTTATAACTGCAGCTCCGTGCAGGTTACCCCAGCCTCCTTATAACTGCAGCTCCGTGCAGGTTACCCCGGCCTCCTTATAACTGCAGCTCCCTGCAGGATACCCCAGCCTCCTTATAACTGCTGCTCCCTGCAGGATACCCCAGCCTCCTTATAACTGCAGCTCCCTGCGGGTTATCCCAGCCTCCTTATAACTGCAGCTCCGTGCAGGATACCCCAGCCTCCTTATAACCGCAGCTCCGTGCAGGTTACCCCGGCCTCCTTATAACCGCAGCTCCCTGCAGGATACCCCAGCCTCCTTATAACTGCAGCTCCGTGCAGGTTACCCCAGCCTCCTTAAAACTGCAGCTCCCTGCGGGTTATCCCAGCCTCCTTATAACTGCAGCTCCGTGCAGGTTACCCCAGCCTCCTTATAACTGCAGCTCCCTGCAGGTTACCCCAGCCTCCTTAAAACTGCAGCTCCCTGCGGGTTATCCCAGCCTCCTTATAACTGCAGCTCCGTGCAGGATACCCCAGCCTCCTTATAACTGCAGCTCCGTGCAGGTTACCCCGGCCTCCTTATAACCGCAGCTCCCTGCAGGATACCCCAGCCTCCTTATAACTGCAGCTCCGTGCAGGTTACCCCGGCCTCCTTATAACCGCAGCTCCCTGCAGGTTACCCCGGCCTCCTTATAACCGCAGCTCCCTGCAGGATACCCCGGCCTCCTTATAACTGCAGCTCCCTGCAGGATACCCCAGCCTCCTTATAACCGCAGCTCCCTGCAGGTTACCCCAGCCTCCTTATAACCGCAGCTCCCTGCAGGATACCCCAGCCTCCTTATAACTGCAGCTCCCTGCAGGTTACCCCATCCTCCTTATAACTGCAGCTCCCTGCAGGTTACCCCAGCCTCCTTATAACTGCAGCTCCCTGCAGGTTACCCCATCCTCCTTATAACTGCAGCTCCCTGCAGGTTACCCCGGCCTCCTTATAACTGCAGCTCCCTGCAGGATACCCCGGCCTCCTTATAACTGCAGCTCCCTGCAGGATACCCCAGCCTCCTTATAACCGCAGCTCCCTGCAGGATACCCCAGCCTCCTTATAACTGCAGCTCCCTGCAGGATACCCCAGCCTCCTTATAACTGCAGCTCCCTGCGGGTTATCCCAGCCTCCTTATAACTGCAGCTCCGTGCAGGTTACCCCAGCCTCCTTAAAACTGCAGCTCCCTGCAGGATACCCCAGCCTCCTTATAACCGCAGCTCCCTGCAGGATACCCCAGCCTCCTTATAACTGCAGCTCCGTGCAGGATACCCCAGCCTCCTTATAACTGCAGCTCCGTGCAGGTTACCCCGGCCTCCTTATAACTGCAGCTCCCTGCAGGATACCCCAGCCTCCTTATAACCGCAGCTCCCTGCAGGATACCCCAGCCTCCTTATAACTGCAGCTCCCTGCAGGTTACCCCAGCCTCCTTATAACCGCAGCTCCCTGCAGGATACCCCAGCCTCCTTATAACCGCAGCTCCCTGCAGGTTACCCCGGCCTCCTTATAACTGCAGCTCCGTGCAGGTTACCCCGGCCTCCTTATAACTGCAACTCCGTGCAGGATACCCCAGCCTCCTTATAACTGCAGCTCCCTGCAGGTTACCCCAGCCTCCTTATAACCGCAGCTCCCTGCAGGTTACCCCGGCCTCCTTATAACTGCAGCTCCGTGCAGGTTACCCCAGCCTCCTTATAACTGCAGCTCCCTGCAGGTTACCCCGGCCTCCTTATAACTGCAGCTGGCTGCTCTATGCAGATTATCCCAGACTCCTTGAAATGTTTCCTCAGTGCACGACATCTCGGTCTCCCAAGAGGTTCGGTTTGTAAGTGCCGCTGTGTGCAGATTATCCCAGTGCTGTTACTTGTAACCTTGGCCGTCTATCCTAGTCTGATTCAGTTGTACCAGCTCCTGTTTCCTCCTATATGGCCCTCTAGAATTTCTTGTAACTGAGCAAATCTTCATGCCCCCTCCTTCATTTTCTATCTGATACCAGCCCTCCCCCTCCCCCCCCCCCCCCTCCATTTGCCCTTACCCCTGTGCTCTGTGTCTCTCCCCAGGCTATTCAAATTCTGCCACTCCCACCCCATGCTCTCTCAGTTATTTATTTACAGCATTTATTTGCCAATAGCAGACCTGCCAGGAAGGAGAATAAAAAATTGTACAACAAATACAATCTGTCTGCGCCCGCCGTGTCAGGGAGGGAGCCTTTTCCTGCTCAGACAAGTCTATTTCCCGGTGGCACAGACAGTGGCACAGCCTGGCCGGCCTGCAGCTGTAACTGCAGGTGACCCCCAGCTGCCTGTGTATCTGGGAGGTGCCAGACAGCTCAGGGACGTGGAAGGCAATTACGCCTGCTGCTGACCTTTCTCATCTGTTACTCTGCAGCTGTGAGAGAAGAAAGGCAGGATTACGGATGTGCCTTGTAAAAACCCCAGGGAGCAGTACAGAAAGGAAGAGCGGGATCTGGGGGTGATCCTATCTGAGGATCTCAAGGTGGCCAAACAGGTGGCGACGGCGACAGCAAAAGCCAGAAAGCTGCTTGGCTGCAAGGGAGAGGAACAGGTCAGCAGGAGAAGGGAGGCCAGGGTGGCTACTAAACCGATCAATGGTCTTCACGATCAGGTGTATTGGGGACGGACTCTTCCTGCAGTGCGACACCAGAGAAGAAGAAACAGAAATGCATTCCCTCGTGTACTGGGCAGGCTACAAAGATATCAGAGATGCACATTTCCCCGCTGACAGCAGATAATAAATCTAGCCAGAAGAGAATGAGCAGCAGAGCAGCAGGAACTGCCACCCCCACCTCGCCCAGCTTGATCCAGTCCTGGTTTTGGCCTGAATGTAGGCAGAGGATTTCCATTTCTGATCTCCCTAGGAAAGGCCGGACTTCAGTTCAGTTCCTGCACAGGGGCGAGAGAGGGGGCCTGGATGAGCTCTTGTGGGTTCACCTGCAGGACGCGCTGAGGTAATGCGATGTCACCAGATCCTGGGCTTGCTTTCACTGCCCTCCTTCATCTGCTCTGCAGGTCAGGGGCATGCAATGAGCATAAGCCAAGCCGCACATTTTACTTTCAGAAATTAGCACCGACCCAAAGGTAGGCGCTAATTTCTCCCGGCACCGGGAAAGTGCACAGAAAAGCAGTAAAAACTGCTTTTCTGTGCACCCTCCGACTTAATATCATAGCGATATTAAGTCAGAGGTCCTGAAGAGTAAAAAAAGTTTTAAAAAAAAAAATTTGAATTCGGCCCGCGGCTGTCGGGCCGAAAACCGGATGTTCAATTTTGCTGGCGTCCGGATTCCGAGCCCGTGGCTGTCAGCGGGCTCAAGAACAGACGCCGGCAAAATTGAGCGTCGGCTGTCAAACCCGCTGACAGCCGCCACTCCTGTCAAAAAAGAGGCGCTAGGGATGCGCTAGTGTCCCTAGCGCCTCCTTTTACCTGGTTTTACCGCTGGGCCTAATTTAAATACTGAATCACGTGCACTGGCGAGTGGCTGGTGCGCGCACCGGGAGAGCGGGCGTTTACTGTATCGGCCTGTTAGTAAGCCAAACAGGGGGATGGTCTTATCCAACTCAATTGCAGATACAGAGTCCTGAGAACAACCTTGACCAAGGGTTAACTGTTTAACGCCCTCCCACTCTGCCCCTCTGCCCACCCACCTCTAGGTTTGTTTTTCTGATATAGTCTTCCTAAATATATCATTGGCTACAAGATGAATTAGTAAATTGATATTTCCTTAGGTGTTATCCATCAAATAGATTTACCAAAATGAGGACTATCCAATGTAGCTAATGTGGAGCCTTTATTCTGAGGGAAATCATCTGGAAACTTAGGGCTTTCCTCATTTGTGCAGAACTCTCTTCCCTGAAAAAGGAGCTGGCTGAAGTTAAAGCTGAATTAGCTTCAATAAAGAAAGCCTCACCCACTTTACATTATTCAGGAATTAATTCCCCATTACCATATAAACACCAAAAGTCAAAGAAAATGAGATTTATAGTGGGCTCAGGTAGGATAAGACCTGTGACCCACAGACACCCGTTCTTGACAGCTGTGCAGCCCACAAGTCTACCCCCCCACCCCCCACTCACACAGGGCATTAAGGAACTAAAAAAAAAAAAAAAACAGGATTACAGTGGGCTCTGGTAGAATTGGACCTGTGATGCAGAGACACACACTGTATCAAATGAAAAAAGTACAAAAAGCCTTCTCTGTATTAAATACTGAAGAAGTTCTTGAAAAAAAGATTGAAGTGTTATCTGAGAAGAGAGAAGAAACCCAATGCATACAGAAATTCCAGATCAGTAACCAAAGGAAAAAGCTCATTGCGCTGGATGACTGTCAGAGGCACTAATCTTTTCCTTTGCACAATTGCAAAGGGAAAGGGTAAAGTAAATAACAAAACAACTAAAGTCACAAAAGGAGTCCAAGAAAAGCAGTAACCTGAATGAGAAAAGCTGGAAAGCTATGGGGTAGATTTTTAAAAACGGTGCGTTCGCGTACTTTTGTTCGCGCTCCAGGCGCAAACAAAAGTTCGCTGGATTTTAGCAGATACGCGCGTAGCCGCACGTATCTGCTAAAATCCAGGATCGGCGCGCGCAAGGCTGCCGATTTTGGGCAGCCGGCGCGCGCCGAGCCACGCAGCCTGCCTCCCTTCCCTCCGAGGCCGCTCTGAAATCGGAGCGGCCTCAGAGGGAACTCTCTTTCGCCCTCCCCTCCCCTTCCCCTCCCTTTCTCTACCTAACCCACCCCACCAGCCCTATCTAAACCCCCCCCCCCTACCTTTGTCCGGGGATTTACGCCTCCCGGAGGGAGAAGTAAATCCCCGCGTGCCAGCGGGCCGAGACGCAACCCGGGGGCGGTTCCGGAGGGCGCGACCACGCCCCCGGACCGCCCCGGGCTGAAACCATGCCCCCCGGGCCCGCCCCTGAAACGCCGCATCCCGCCCCCAAAACGCCGCGTCAATCGGCCCCGCCCCCGACACGCCCCCGACAAAAAACCCCGAGACTTACGCGAGTCCCGGGGCTCTGCGTGCACCGGCAGGCCTATGGAAAATAGGCGCGCAAGACCCTGCTCGCGTAAATCTGGACGGATTTACGCGGGCAGGGCTTTTAAAATCCGCCCCTATGAGCACAAATGCTTGTAGTAGGTAGTACATCTTAGAAGCTGTAGGGATTTCCGCTAAATCAAAGGATAAAATCTCAACTACATATTTTTTAAACAATTCAAATGTGGAAATCAATCTAGAAATAGGAAAGTTTAGCAATCGAAGATTACATGACCGCAACTCATTTTCAAGTAATTCTATCCTATTATGCAGTATGAGATTATCCTTAATGGATGATACACTGATGGCTTGAAGATTACTAACCGTAGGGTTCAGGTTTCCAACTGCTATTTCTACTTTGTTAGTATTATCTTCCAAATCCACAAACCTTTCTCTGGTTTCCACAGAGAAAGTGTGGATTTTAGTAATAGAACTTGATAATTTCTTATCAATGTTAGCTGTTAGCCTCCAAAGATCTAATAACGATATATTTTCAGGCGCAACCTCATTATCTATAACTTCATTACTTAAATCAAAAATTATACCTGGGCATTGAACTATTCTATTAACAGCTGCAACCTCCCCACCCATTTTTATCATATCGATTTGTATATTCCCTCCTGGTGTGTCCTCGCCCCGTAACAAAGCTGGGGATACACTTCCCCTAGGGTCTATAACTATATTTGTCTCAGATGTACCTTCCCTTATTGGCTGTATAGGAGATTGTGAGGACCTAGGACTTAAGGAAACTCCCAGTTGAGAGTCTCCTTCTAAAACATCCTCATCAATGGACTCATTCATATGAACTATGTGGGAGTCCATGGGTCCAATCATTCTCGGCACTGATGTTATTGGAGAGGAGGCAAAATTCTTAGATTTTCGTTTCCTTCCCATATTTATTTATTGTAAACCATCTTGAAATGAATTTGAAAGTCGGTATATAAAGTGAAATAAATAAATAAAATAAATAAAATAAAATAATAAATAAAATAATAAATAAAATAAAATAAATAAAATAAATTTTGGTATATCGAAATTTTACCTAGGGGTGCGCACCGGCGGCTGCATGCCACAGGGCCCTCGATTTTATAGTGTCCCAGTGGCTCCCGTTGATGACATCATGAGCGGGTCCGCCCACTCAGACCGGGCTTGCTCTCACCTCATCCAGGAGAAGATGGTAAGTCTCTTTAACTGCTTTTCAGCAGCTGAAATGGGTGCCTCCCAGCAAAAGAAAAATGAAACCTATCTGGTTCTCAAAGGAGGTGGCTGACAAAATAAAGGCTAAAAGAACAGTGTTCAAGAAATAAAAATGATCCCAAAGGGAGGAGCACAAAGAAGAATATATGGTGGAACTGAGGGAGATGAAGAAAGCAATCAAGAAGGCAAAAAGTCAAGCAGAAGAGAGGATGGCCAAAGAGGTAAAGAGAGGTGACAAAACATTTTTCAGATACATCACAGAAAGGAGAAAAGTCCAAAGTGGTATAGTGAAATTGAAAGGTGAAAAGGATCAATGTGTGGAGAGAGACAAAGAAATGGCAGAAATATTAAACAAATACTTCAGTTCGGTGTTCATTAAAGCAGACCCTGGAGAAGGACTGTCGCTAGTTGACAAGTCTGTGGATGGGGGAGGAGTAGATGAAACACTGTTTACAGAAGAGAATATATGGGAAGAGCTGGGGAAACTGAAAGTGGACAAAGCCATGGGACCTGATGAGGTTCATCCCAGGATACTGAGGGAGCTCAGAGATGTGCTGGCAGGTCCGCTGTGTGACCTGTTCAATAAATCCTTAGAAACGGGAGTGGTGCCAAGAGACTGGAGAAGAGCGGTGGTGGTCCCGCTTCACAAGAGTGGGAGCAGAGAGGAGGCTGGAAACTACAGGCCGGTTAGCCTCACTTCGGTGATGGGAAAAGTGATGGAGTCGCTGCTGAAAGAAAGAATAGTGAACTATCTACAGTCAGGAGGATTGCTGGACCAGAGGCAACATGGATTCACCAGGGGAAGGTCCTGTCAGACAAATCTGATTGACTTTTTTGACTGGGTGACTAGGGAATTGGATAGAGGAAGAGTGCTTGATGTCATCTACTTGGATTTCAGCAAAGCTTTTGATACGGTTTCGCACAGGCGACTGGTGAATAAAACGAGAAGCTTAGGAGTGAGTGCCGAGGTGGTGGCGTGGATTACAAACTGGTTGATGGACAGAAGACAGCGCGTGATGGTAAATGGAACTTACTCTGAAGACAGAGCAGTGTTAAGCAGTGTACCGCAAGGATTGGTGTTGGGACCGGTCCTGTTCAGAATCTTTGTGAGCAACATTGCGGACGGGATAGAAGGTAAGGTTTGTCTTTTTGCAGATGACACTAAGATCTGCAACAGAGTGGACACGCCGGAAGGAGTGGAGAGAATGAGACGGGATTTAAGGAAACTGGAAGAGTGGTCGAAGACATGGCAGCTGAGATTCAATAAATTGTAAAATCACTCTTGCTTATTTCTGAATCGACGAAGATCACACAAGAATTGTAATTGTACGTCAACTTCTCTTAAATTATTTCAAAAAATAAATAGTCAGTACCGAATCCCACTGTACAAGATTTATACAAGTGATTTATTGACCTTCATAACATCCCGCGGTCTCTTTGGGCTTCTCTGCTCTTTGTTAAGCCGCTGTTGGGTTCATCTTTAATCATAGGTCATGAATTCACTTGCATTCAAGTCACTTTTTGTTCGTTTCTTGTTTTTTGCTTTTGCCAATTTTTTCTCATTTTTCATTGAAATAAAATATGCCTTCATATAATTTTGCATGCCATTTTTAGAATGAATGAATGAATTCAAAAGTACTTCCCTTCCGGGGATAGCAGAGCCCAGTTCATGGAGGGCGCTGCCCTTCCGATGGTAGCAGGCTCACTGTTTAAATACTTCCTTTTCGCGCCAATTTTTTGTAAAAACACTGATACTCACTCAGCAGACTCACAATGCGAGAACACTTTCAAAAGTGTTCTTGGGAGAAGAAGGAAGCTGTAGTGGAGTACTGTGCCCTTTTGAAAGTGTTCTCGCATTGTGAGTCTGCTGAGTGAGATTCAGCGTTTTTAAAAAAATTGGTGCGAAAAAGAAGTATTTAAACAGTGAGCCTGTTACAGCCCGACATTTCCGGCTGTAATTTTGATGGTTTTGACCGCTTGAAGGCTGGTATCGATTCAGCAGAACTCTTGTCCGGGTGGAACGCAACTAGTCGCTGAAGTGTCTGCGCCGGCATTTAAATGGTGGTGGCAATTGTTTAAACATTTATAAAGAGACTGAACTGCTGTATGGAGACAAACCACCGGCATTACATACAAGCAGCTCAAAGAGCGAAACTCGGCCTGAGTCGGGCTTTTTATGATGTTTTGTGCAGAATAAAGAACTCCTGGTGTTCACTGATCCTCATGTAAGATTCTGGACTCTAAATATTTGTCTAACACTCACCTGTTGTACCTGCTCCCAAAGAAATGTAGCTCTGTAGCACGAGGAAGAGGACTTTTGCTGGCTGCGTCTATCTCTGCCCTCTGGAACTCCTCACCACTAGACTCAGGCTGACCCCAGATCTCCTGGCTTTCAGGAAAAAAATGAAAACTTGATTGTTTATAAAGGCCTTTGGTCCATGATCCATGGTTCACTGACTCCTCCAGTCTGTGGTCTTTGTTTGAGGATATTCTGCTTTTCTTGATTGTACTTCCTACACTTTGAATTCCCTGTCCTTCGGTATATCTTAGATTATCTTAGTTGGCCTGTTGTTAGTATTCGGGTCTGACTCATACTCTCCCCACACCTGTAATACCTGATTGTTATTCTCTTAATATGCTCCCTGTTGGCCTCTACTCCCTACGTTATGCATTTCCTGCTTTGGTTTTCTGTACGACAGTCCTTGCTGGTCTATCTGTTGTGGCTTGGTAACTGGTGAAAAGGCTGGAAACAGATGGTAGGACTAAATGGTCAGTTTTCCAAATGGAGAAAGGTCATTAGAGGACTGCCACGGGGATTGGCACTGGGACCTCTGCTGTTTAACATATCCATAAATCATGTGGGAAAGGGAAGGACAAGTGAGGGGATCATATTTGCAGGTTACACAAAATTATTCAGATTTGTTAAGACAGCAGTGGATTGATGAGGAGATTGGGGGGGCAGCTGTATGGCAGATGAAATTTAATGTGGAAAATTGCAAGGTGATGCAGATAGGGAACACAAATCCCAACTATAGGTAACACAATGCTGAACTCTACATTGGAAGTTGCCACCTAGGAAAGGGACCTTGGAGTCCTCCTGGTCAATATCATTGAAATCCTTGGCTCTGTTGGGCAGCGGTGGCCAAAAAAAGCAAACAGAATATTAGGAATGATCTGAAAAGAATTGTAGGATAAAAAGGGAACTGTCGTATCGCCTCTCTTGTGATCCATGGTGCAACCGTATCTTGAGTATAGTGCGCAGTTCTGGTCGCACCTCCTCCAGAAAGACATCGCGGAGCTAGAAAAGCTGCAGAGTTGGGTTACAAAAATGAAAAAGGGATGGAATATCCCTCCTACGATGAGAGGCGGCACAGGCTGGGGACTCTTCAGCTTGGAGGGGGCAGGAGAGAAGCTTATAAAATCATGAGTGGGGTAGAACGGGTAAATAAAGGACGGTTATTCACCCTTTCCAATAATACTAAAACAAGGGGATGCTCCATTTATTTATTTTTAAGAGTCATAGCCCACCCTAGTCACAGTTCTAGCCAGGTAAAAAATAAAATGCATAATATATAGGTACAAAAAACCCTGACCAATACGAATCATATAACACTACACATAAAACAACACATAATAACAAAAATAAAACAACACCGAATGGTAACAATGTAGATTACTAGCAGAGGAGGCGTCCCACATAACAGCGCTGGGAGGTGGAATAGGGTAAACAATTCAATGCTACCTTGGCCTACTCAATAAAAAATAATCATCATTAAACACTTTATTATTCACTTCCTGAGGACTCTACCTACCCTATATACTTATCATTATAATCAGTTGTAATCAGTTGTTTTCATTGTAACCAGTAGTTTTTCACTTGTAAAATATATTCAATGTGATGCAGTACTTCACTGCTAAACCTCTAAAACTTAGCTGTTATAGTTTCTAAACCATTCTCCCATAGTTATTAATGTAAATCGTTTAACTGTTCATGTAAACTGTTTTATACCTGTAAACCGGAGTGAAGGCCTGTGCCAAACTTCAGTATATGAAAGCACACAAATTAATAAATAAATAAATAAATATATATCAGAGTCATTCAACTTAATCCCTAAATGCCAGCATAAAAAGGGAAGCCTTTAATAGTTTTCTGAAGCAAGGAAACAATGGTTTGCAGTTAAGGTCCTCAGGAAGTGAATTCCATAGCCTGGGGCTGGCTGCACCAAATAAATGCTCGTGAGATTCAGGGAGCCGAATTAGTTTAGAGTAAGGCCCACCAAGCAACCAACAAATTCCTTAAAGCCAACCAGCAGCAGATTCCAAACAGATCCTAGGAAGTACCTTTCTCACGCAGCGCACTGTCAGGCTGTGGAATCCGTTGGCAGGGGACGTGGTCGAGGCAAAGAGCTTAGCGGAGCTCGCAAGAGGCTTGGACGAGTTCCTGGAGGAATTTACAGACTAAAGAAAGCCATTGCTATCCTTGGGCGTGAGTAAAAGGAATTGCATCTACTTTTTTGGTATCTGCTAGATAGTTGCGACCCGGATTGGCCACTGTTGGAGAAAGGATGCTGGGCTCGATGGACCTCGGTCTGACCCAGCGTGGCACATTCTTATCTTCTAATCAAGGATCTGAATTCCCCCTGAACATTTCAAAAAGGAAGTCGGGTTCAAAGCATCAAGTGAGCCTAATCCATATTTGAGCGAGACATTTCTTTTTTCTGTCGCCAGACCCACATTGTGGAGCTGACTACCAAGTGGAGCCTCGCATGATCGAATGTACTCAACTTTTTAAAAAAAATGCTTAAGACACATTTATTCCAATTAGCCTTTCATGCATAAATTGAAACAGCATTCAGATAGTTGAGAGCCTAAAGATTGCTCACGGGCGTTTCGGCTAATCTAGCGTGAGATGGAATTACTTTGTCTGGCAGTATTAATGTTTTATTTTGTTTGCCCTATTTTATGTAGATTGATTTTGTAAGCCGCCTAGAGCTGTGAATAGGCGGCAAATAAATTGTCAAAATAAATAAACAACTCAGATGAAATTTGGGGGAAGATGAATCGGGTTCCTTCTTAGGTGGAGGCAGTTAGAAAACCCTACAGACTGGAGGTGTAGCTTCTGGTGTAAGCTTCGGAATTTGCAGCAGGTAACTTTTTAAATACCTCATTGGCTGAAATTTTAACCAATTTAAAAAAATGTATTAGATGAAATTTTTAGTTTTATAATGTTTTTTCCAATTTAATATGCAAATATGGATTGTCTTTAATAAAAAAAATGTAACAACTCCATTCGTATTTTTAAAAAGTGGCACGGCAGTTGCGTTGCGAATGACCGTCTGTGAAAACAACATGAATTTGTCCCTGAGATATTCTGTTCCAATGGTACATGTCCAACCAATTCGCATGAAGGACATTTTTCAAAAGGTCAAAAAGTACAATTCATTAAGGCTAATCATCTCTCCTGCTCTTCCTTGTTGACGTGTCCATCTAGTACAGGACATTGACCTTTCACTGAAGTATCCGGGGGTTGGTTCTGACTGGCTAGGAAAGTTGCTAATTTCTAGCGCTTCATTTGCTGTGGACTTCTCGATCAATGAAACAATTACCTTAGTTAAGTGGTTGACGTTGTTTTGGAGATCAATGTGACTCTGCCTCCTTGACCTTTGCAATCGGTTCCTTGCACCTCATCATATCTGCTAATGAGCATTCCAAAGGAATTTCTGTGGCCTAGGAGAAAGTCAACCAATGTGAACGCGGCTGCCTCTTCTTTCCACCATAACTTAGGCCTTGCTCGCCTATCATTTTGACTAATAGTCTGGCAGGCTAGATGGGCCAGTTATATTTAGGTACAACTGCAAACTCATTGGTTATTATCTGTACTGCTCTTGCTCTATGACTCACTGAATACCCCCCTCCGTGTTATTCATTTCTGCTAGTGCACATGTCGGTGACCCTGTCGATCCCATTAAAGCTGTCCCAAGTCACTTCTTCTCCGGTAGCATGCAGCCGCTCTCAGGACTAGCCCTTCACTTGGGGTGGCTAGGTCACTCTTTTAATGGGTCTCTGGCCCGTGCTTTGCTACCTGTGCTGCTGTTGAACGTGCTGGTCAGCCGTGAGCATGTCTCAGCATGCAGGGCCAGCTGCCTTCTCTCCATTTCTTGCTGTTTTTCTATCCACATCTCTGGATTTAAATCTTTTATTCACTGTTCTTGTAACGCCAACGGAGAAAGCGAACCCTTGTTACTTTGGTGTTGTTGGCATAACCGATCGGGCGAAACCGCTAGGCCCACGCCAGCGGTTGAGGAGGTACTGGAAGCGGAGATGGTTGCATCATAGGCAACGCATCCAGGCGGGTCGCCAAGAGGACCAGGACCCTGGTCACCTGGTCCAGGATATTTTGCTGCTGCTGTATATGTTGGACTGTGCCAGGGGATGACCTGCAGAGCGGACAGAACCGCCGGGTCCATGGCCTCAGCGAGCTGTAGCACAGACGGACAAAGCGGACCCTTGTTACTGTGGTAACAACCAAGGAGACAATGAAACAAGACAGAAATAGGCAAAGCACGAGGAAGCATCAAGGCACGAGTGGCAGCACGCACTGGGACAGAAGGACGCCGGGGGACCTTAAGTAGCCCGGTGAGTGACATTGTCCAAATGTCCAAGTGTGCCAATCCGAGTTTCCACGCCCCGCCCCCCGTGCCTATAACTTATACGCATAGGTAGAAAAGCGAGCTCGGCAGGATGGTGGCTGGGTCCGAAGGCATCCCGCTGCATGGGAGAGGTGATAAGTGCGGGAGTCTTAACGCTTCTGATCTTTAAACCAAACACGAAAATTAGAACGCGATAAACTCGCACCTCAAGACGGAAAGTCAGTGACCGGAGAGAGCCACTAGCGGAGTGAGGTGCTGAGAGCTGAGTCACTATGAGGAGAGGTAAAGCCATTCAACTTTCCCCTTCTACTGTATTTAATCATTCAAACATTCTGTATTTCTGAAAGAAAGAGGGGGCAGCTCTGTTGTCTGAATTTAAAACCTAGGAATAAAATAAAGAGGTAAAACATTACTAACTTTCCTAGCCTTACCAGCTTTAATAGGGTTGAAATAAATTAGAGAATCTACCTCACGCTAACTCAGAAGCTTCAAATGGGTTGCTTAATCCCATTAAGGATTAGGCTGTGTGAGGGGCCTGAGACCTAGCTGGAAGTATATTTTGAAGTCTCTTGTGGAGAGAAGCTCTGGCAGCGTGAGACACCAGCTCAGTGAGCGACTGAGAGACAGAGGGCACCGGGGAAGGAAGCTCAGGGCGCTAGGCAGGAGGCTACGAAACCCTAACACTTACCGTATCAAACTCTTGCTTGCAGAGGTTTAGGGTTGCCAACTGGCTCCCGATTTCCAGGACAGGTTGATCCAGTCCTGCTTTTACCCCATTGCATGCAGCGACTTGTAGTTCTGATCTCCCTATTGCATGCAGGAGACCCATTCAAAAAAAAAATAAAAAAATTCCTTAGAAAAGCAAAACTACACGTCCCTGCATGCAATGCGGTAAAAGCAGGACTGGATCAACCTGGAGCCAGTTGGCAGCTCTGCAGAGCCTAGTTGTATGAGATCTCTATTAATACATTCTTGTAAGGCCTCAGGGTTCAGCAATGTTCAGAATTTCCTACCTTCCTTCACTAACCCTCTCTCGGGCCCATGCAATCCTGACGTGCTCAGAAGGTGCAGCCAAACTGAAGGCACTTTTTTTTCTTTTAAAGTGAGCACAATCACCTCTCCTGGGCGCTCGATGCGATAGGCAAACGAGTTGCCGCGCTACAAAGGAGACGCTAGGAATAAACTGTGCGTCCCTGGCGCGTCCACGGCATCGGGCACCCAGGAGAAGTGGCTGCGCGTGGGTTAGAAAAACGGACGCTGCTAACCTTTGCACAGCCAGGGGTTAGGAAGACGGACGCTCGTAAACTGAGCCTCTGTTTTCCTAACCTGACTGCAGTCAAGACGTTGATTTTTGTTTTTTTTTTCCACATTGCTGCTTTCTGTGGCTCCTCCGACTTCACATGGCCACGAGGAACCACAGAAAGGCAGTATTTTCTGTAAACGTTTGGGGCTCCTCAAAGCTAAATGCCAGCTCCGGGGCTGACGTTAATTTTTGAGAGTAAAAATGTGCATGTCAGGGGCAAATTTATTTTTTACATAAGGGGTTAACAGTTAATAGCCTCATCAAAATGGCATTTACTTGTGATGAGCGCTATTAGCTATGTGCTGGTTTGGACATGTGTTTTGAACACGCTAATTCTCATATTGCATAAGAGTTTATGGAGGCACATCAAACAGCGTTAGCATGAGTGCATGGTATTGCATTGGCCTGTCTATCTATTATGTATATGTATGGAGCGGCAGTTACTACCCTTAATAGAAACATGGGGGTAACCTGCACGGAGCGGCAGTTACTACCCTTAACAGAAACATGGGGGTAACCTGCACGGAGCGGCAGTTACTACCCTTAACAGAAACATGGGGGTAACCTGCACGGAGCGGCAGTTACTACCCTTAACAGAAACATGGGGGTAACCTGCACGGAGCGGCAGTTACTACCCTTAACAG
Organism: Rhinatrema bivittatum; assembly: GCF_901001135.1. Lineage (NCBI taxonomy): Eukaryota > Metazoa > Chordata > Amphibia > Gymnophiona > Rhinatrematidae > Rhinatrema > Rhinatrema bivittatum. The sequence continues at coordinate 306,379,632 of NC_042621.1, forward strand.
AAACATGGGGGTAACCTGCACGGAGCGGCAGTTACTGCCCTTAACAGAAACATGGGGGTAACCTGCACGGAGCGGCAGTTACTGCCCTTAACAGAAACATGGGGGTAACCTGCACGTAGCGGCAGTTACTGTCCTTAACAGAAACATGGAGGTAACCTGCACGGAGCGGCAGTTACTACCCTTAACAGAAACATGGGGGTAACCTGCACGGAGCGGCAGTTACTACCCTTAACAGAAACATGGGGGTAACCTGCATGGAGTGGCAGTTACTACCCTTAACAGAAACATGGGGGTAACCTGCACGGAGCGGCAGTTGCTGCCCTTAATAAAATCATGGGGGTAACCTGCACGCAGCGGCAGTTACTGCCCTTAATAAAATCATGGGGGTAACCTGCATGGAGCAGCAGTTACTGCCTTGAGCACATTTCTGAGCAGACTGGATGTAGCATTTGGCCTTTATCTGTTGCCATTTCTATGTTACTATATATATATTATGACCTTCCTTGTCTTTACATGCTGTGAGCTTTCTTTTCAATGTAATTTTGCTAATTGAATAGACTGCAGTATTTCTGTGTGATACACATGCACATGCAGAGATCTGTCCAGCAGTACCACAGGTTAGAGCCTGAACGCTTGAGCAGGGGAAAGAGGACAGGATCAATACACAGCTTCCTTTCTTTCACACACCCCCCATCTCTAATTCCTTGTCCCTGTTTTTCCCCTGGCCTATATCTTTTCTTTTGACCGGTTTCTGCTGTTATGGGGACTCTGTAACTGGAAAGACGTCTCGTCCTGTGCATTTGAGTTATGGCAGAACTAGAGAGGTGTTCTTATGACTGTAAGACTGCCGTCTGTGTGTTCCATATTTTCTAAGACAGTTGCCATGAGCTGGCAGGGACTTTTTGCAGATCTAATCTGCAAGCTGTCATGGCCGTGTTTGGTGTGTGCATGGAGTGCGAGTCTGTGCGACTAAGAGTGCCCCGCAGAACCGGAGCTGGCTTCCCAACTTTACAAGTTGCATCTGCAACTTTAAACATAGCTGTCGGGAGGAGGTTCCCCATTCCTTTCTGTTTTCTTTTGGCTATTTGCAGGTGAATGCCCTGGCTTTCTCAGTTCCTTGTTTGACTCTGTTCTCTCTATTGTGTGTGTGCATGTGTGTGCGTGAGAGAGTGTGAGAGTGTGTGCATGTGAGAGAGTGTGTGTGTGTGAGAGAGTGTGTGTGTGTGTGAGAGAGTGTGTGTGAGAGTGTGTGTGTGTGTGAGAGAATATGTGTGTGCGTGTGAGAGAGTGTGTGTGAGAGTGTGTGTGTGTGTGTGTGAGAGAATGTGTGTGTGCGTGTGAGAGAGTGTGTGTGAGAGTGTGTGTGTGTGTGAGAGAATGTGTGTGTGTGTGAGAGTGTGTGTGCGTGTGAGAGAATGTGTACGTGTGAGAGAGTGTGTGTGAGAGTGTGTGTGTGTGAGAGAATATGTGTGTGCGTGTGAGAGAGTGTGTGTGAGAGTGTGTGTGTGTGAGAGAATGTGTGTGTGTGTGTGAGAGAATGTGTGTGTGCGTGTGAGAGAGTGTGTGTGAGAGTGTGTGTGTGTGTGTGTGTGTGTGTGTGTACGTGAGAGAGAGTGAAAGCTAACTCCATCTGAATCAGACATTTTAGGCCCGGCTGTATAAGTCGCCCGCTGCCAGTGCTGAATGCCCTCTTCTTCTGTCTCCGCAGGTTCACCGAGTTCCTGGATCCCTTCCAGCGGGTTATCCAGCCGGAGGAGATCTGGCTCTACAAGAATCCTTTGGTGCAGTCGGACAACATCCCCACGCGGCTCATGTTTGTAAGTAGCAGAGGCCTGATGGCAGCTGCAGAGAGGGAAGGGGAAGTCCAGGCAGATAATACGCATTTTATTCCTTTTCCGCGCTCGTACTGAGATTCACGTCTTTCCTTTTGTATCCTGTCTCCTGCCTTTCCTGGGAAAAAGTGAAATATCACAATAGCAATAAATGTGCAAAGTACAAAGTGACTCTCCCCTGAGGCTCTGCCACCTGTCCTGTGGGCTCTGCCCTCCCGGCTGACAGCAGCTTTTATTTATTTTGTAATTCTGCCGGGAGAGTTGCCAATGAGAGGCTGTGCCAGAGCTCGTTTCATCCTTCATCCCTGCTCACGTCTGGCCCACCTACCCCGAGCTCGCCCCCACGTCAGCGCTTCCCAACCGTGGCACCCCCGGCACAGGCTTCACTTCCATCGTGGCACCCCCCCCCCCCTTCCCATGCATCATCATCATCATCCTCACCTTCCCTTCCCCCTCCCCATGCATCATCCTCACCTTCCCCCTCTCCCCACCACCCCTGACATCATCATATTCTCCTTCTTTTCCTCATTCTCTGGCATCATCTCCTTCTCTTCTCTTCCCATTCCCCAACCCCCTGGCATCATCATCCTCACCTTCATCCCTCCACCCCCCCCTGGTAGCATCCTCACCTCTCCTTCCCTCTCCCCTAGCATCATCACTATCACTTTCCATCTCTCTCAAACCCTCTCCCCCATGCCCTGGCATCGCCACCTGCCTTCTCCCTCCACTCATTTCTCTTGTCCCCGGAGCTGCCCCAGACTCCCTCTCCTCCAGGGGCTGTAAACAGGTTTGATTCCCAGCCCTGCACAGCACTGCTGCTTTTCCTAGAGGAATGAGAACTACATCTCCCAGCATGCAGCAGGGTGAATGGAGGCCTGGGTCTTATGACAATCCCAGGTCCCTCTGCCTGTAGCACATCTCACCTGATCTGCAGGGCAAACAATACAAGCAGCAGGAAGGTTATAGACTGATTGTATTTATCTATTAGGATTCATTGACTGAGTTTTTGCAAGTTTACATTCACAGCAAGGAAGTATCTAATAAATGGAGTATTAGAATCTTCAGAGAGAGAGAGAGAGAGAGAGAGAGAGAGAGAGAGAGAGAGAGAGAGAGAGAGAGAGAGAGAGAGAGACCGACCGACCGACCGTAATGCCCTCTCCCTAGATAGGTATTTGTATCTCTATGGGAGGCCCACCTAGTAACTTGAGGTGAGGTTTAGGTATCAGTGTAGGGGGTTAGGGGCCACTTTGACATTCAATGTTAGATGTACGAACAGAACAGTGGTCTCTTGTGAACATTTGATCACCCTCGGAGTGAGGAAACTCACTCCAAGATGAGATTTGGGCAATGTTCTCTCAACCTAGCTTAATGTTACCCAGGTAGAGAGTCCATCAAGCTAGGCTGAGAGAACATTGCCCAAATCTCATCTTTGGGTGAGTTTCCTCACGCCGAAGGCCATCAAATCTTCACAAGAGACCACTGTTCTGTTCGTACATCTAACATTGAATGTCAAAGTGGTCCCCTAACCCCCTACACTGATACCTAATCCTCACCTCGAGTGACTAGGTGGGCCTCCCATAGAGATACAAATACCTATCTAGGGAGAAGACATTACGGCCAGGCACTCTCTCACTCTCTCATTATATCACAAAGTCCAATAATGTTATCACAATTTGCACTAACTTAGCTCTTCACATAGGTAATTAGTGCAAATTGCAATAAAATGAATATTTGCATAAACTACACCCCTTTTGCTATCACATGTGATAGTTACCACATTTTGATAAATCCAGGCCTAAGTTTGTACCTGAGCCAATGGGAGGGTAAAGTGACTTGCCCAAGGTCACAAGGAGCAACGACTTGAACCCTGGTCTCCTGGTTCATAGCCACTGCTCTAACCACTAGGCTACTGAAAATTTCATAAAACGCAGAAAGTGAGTAGCAAATGCAGCTGCAAACATCTGTACGTGATGTTCGCCCCACCAGGCCATGACTGCGAGATGCTTGCATGTCACAGCCTCAGTCCCTGGTCTTTGTACTGCATTTTGCACTGTGCAGCAGTAGCACTGGCAGCCGCACCAGGAAACCTTGCTCCATTCGCCTGACGTCCTCTGGAGATCATCGATGAAGCAATAAAAACCATGTCCTGGTCATATTAGGCAAAGATCCAATTACCCACGGCCCTAGGGCTTCAAAGAGCTGTTAATTTCGGAGAAGGAAGGGTTCATAAACTGGTTAAAAGAGGAGATAGCAGGATGCATTACACCTATTAAAAAAAGGTGAAACACATTTGCGGGTTAAAATATCAATAGATCTACTCCAGCTGCTCCAAGAGCTCCCTCTGATTCTCTCCGTTTTGACCCTGAATATTTTACGAGCATTCAGAGAATACGCAGTGGCTGCCTTCCAAACAAACGCTAGACTCTTTCCATACGAGGCACCTAAACGCACGCCCAGGAAAGGCGCTAGACATTATTTCCAGCCATCAGATATATTTGAGGGCAAAAGAAACTTACTTGAGTATCTTTGAAAAAGCCAAGGAAGGCCAAACGATTACTGGCATGGTTAGAAGGCGAGGTGAACACTGCGGATCTCTAAGCACGAGAGGATGGCAGTGAGAGGAGCGTGCCTAGGAATACCTCGCTGGTGTAGCAGTTACTACCCTTAGCAGAAGGCAGAGAGATTTCTACCCTTAACCAAAAAGCCTTGATGCTTTTAACGCAACTGAAACATTGCCCCCCGCTTCGACGGCAGAAGGAAAAGGGGAATCGGATTCAGAAAACAATGAAGAGAACCCCGGCTTCAAAAGTCTGGGGTAGTGATAGACAGACATCAGGGAAAAAGCCCAGGACTGCTTCCACGGTCAAGTCCATAAGCAAATTACGTCAAGCAGCACTGCCTGAATTTTCAAGAAAGCTCATCACCCAGTAAAAAATGTTATTAGCTGAAATGTTTATGGGTTATCATAGACCTTGGGGATAGCTAACCTTAAGAGAAATATGGGAGTAACCTGCACAGAGTGGCGGTTACTACCTTAAGCTTGCTGGGCAGACTGGATGGACCATTTTGACCCTTTTCTGCCATCGTTTCTATGTTTCTGTGTGAAAGAGGCTATTTTAGTCATAAAAACGTCCTTCAAAAATTAGAAGGATCCATCTGAAGAAAATAGGAAAAAGCATAAGCATTGTCAAGTTAAATGTAAAACATTAATAAGACAGGCGAAGAGAGAATTTGAAATGAAGCTGGCTGTAGAGGCAAAAATTCATAATGAAAACTTTAAAAAATATATCAGAAGCCTGAAACGGAGTCAATTGGACCATTAGATGACAGAGGGGTTAAAGGGGCTCTTAGGGAAAATAAGGCCATTACGCAAAGACTAAATGAATTCATGGCTCCCGTGTTTATTAATGAGGATGTTGGGGAGATACCACTTTCAGAGATGGTTTTCAAGGGTGACGATTCAGATGAACTGACTCAAATCACGGTAAACCTGAAAGATGTAGTAGGCCAGATTGACAAACTAAAGAGTAGCAAATCACCTGGACTGGATGGTATACATCCTAGGGTACTGAAAGAACTAAAAAATGAAATTTCAGACGTATTAGTAAAAATTTGTAACCTATCATTAAAATTGTCCATTATATCTGAAGACTGGAGGGTGGCTAATGTAACCCCAATATTTAAAAAGCGCTCCAGGGGTGAGCCGGGAAACTACAGACTGGTGAGCCTGACTTCAGTGCCGGGAAAAATAGTGGAAACTATTCTAAAGAATAAAATCACAGAGCATATAGAAAGGCATGGTTGAATAGGACATAGTCAGCATGGATTGACCCAAGTGAAGTCTTGCCTCACAAATCTGTTTCATTTTTTACATATTTATAGAAATAACAGCAGAAAAGGACCAATCAGAACTACATCTCCTAGCATGCAGCAGGATGAATGGAGGCTTGGGTGTAGCCTGGCTCTTATGACAATCCCAGGTCCCTCTGCCTCTCCTGCCTCTGTCACTAGCATGAATCAGAACTACATCTCCCAGCATGCAGCAGAGTGAATGGAGCCTGGCTCTTATGACAATCCCAGGTCCCTCTGCCTCTCCTGCCTCTGTCACTAGCATGAATCAGAACTACATCTCCCAGCATGCAGCAGGGTGAATGGAGGCCTGCGTGTAGCCTGGCTCTTATGACAATCCCAGGTCCCTCTGCCTCTCCTGCCTCTGTCACTAGCATTGAACAGTGGTCAAAGATATGGCAACTGGGATTCAATGCCAAGAAGGTCGGAGTCCTGCATCTGGGGTGCAGTAATCCAAAAGAGCCGTATGTGATGGGGGTGAAAGACTGATGTGCACGGACCAAGAGAGGGATCTTGGGGTGATAGTGTCTGGGGATCTGAAGATGGTAAAGCAATGTGACAAGGCGATAGCTAAAGCCAGAAGAATGCTGGGCTGCATAGAGAAAGGAATAACCAGTAAGATAATCCCCTAGTACAGGTCCTTGCTTGAGGGTACCCTACATAGAGCAGCAGTTACTATTATTAACAGTCACATGGGGGTAACCTGCACGGAGCGGCAGTTACTATTATTAACAGTCACATGGGGGTAAGCTGCATGGAGCGGCAGTTACTATTATTAATAGTCACATGGGGGTAACCTGCACGGAGCAGCAGTTAATATTATTAACAGTCACTTGGAGGTAACCTGCACGGAGTGGCAGTTACTATTATTAACAGTCACATGGGGTAACCTGCATGGAGCGGCAGTTACTATTATTAACAGTCACATGGGGGTAACCTGCATGAAGCGGCAATTACTATTATTAACAGTCACATGGGGTAACCAGCACGGAGTGGCAGTTACTACCCTTAACAGAAACATGGGGTAACCTGCATGGAGCGGCAATTACTATTATTAATAGTCACATGGGGTAACCTGCAAGGAGCGGCAGTTACTATTATTATCAGTGACATGGGGTAACCTGCACGGAGCGGCAGTTACTATTATTAACAGTCACATGGGGGTAACCTGCACGAAGCGGCAGTTACTACCCTTAACAGAAACATGGGGTAACCTGCATGGAGCGGCAATTACTATTATTAACAGTCACATGGCTGTAACCTGCACGAAGCGGCAGTTACTATTATTAACAGTCACATGGCTGTAACCTGCACGAAGCGGCAGTTACTACCCTTAACAGAAACATGGGGTAACCTGCATGGAGCGGCAATTACTATTATTAATAGTCACATGGGGTAACCTGCACGGAGCGGCAGTTACTATTATTATCAGTGACATGGGGTAACCTGCACGGAGCGGCAGTTACTATTATTAACAGTCACATGGGGGTAACCTGCATGGAGCAGCAGTTAAGACCCTTAACAGAAACATGGAGGTAACCTGCACGAAGCGGCAGAGTTACTACCCTTGTAACAGAAACATGGGTAATCTGCATGGAAGGGCGCAGTTACTATTAATAACAGTCACATGGGGGTACGTGCATGGAGGCGGCAGTTACTATTATTAACAGTCACATGGGGTGGTACCCTACATAGAGCAGCATTTTACCACATGGGGTTACCTGCATGGAGCGGCAGTTATTATTAGCAGTCACATGGGGGTAAACCTGCATGGAGCGGCAGGAGTTACTATTATTAGCAGTCACATGAGGGGTAACCTGCACGGAGCGGCAGTTACTATTATTAACAGTCACATGGCTGTAACCTGCAAGGAGCAGCAGTTACTATTATTAACAGTCACATGGCTGTAACCTGCAAGGAGCAGCAGTTACTATTATTAACAGTCACATGGCTGTAACCTGCACGGAGCGGCAGTTACTATTATTAACAGTCACATGGCTGTAACCTGCAAGGAGCGGCAGTTACTATTATTAACAGTCACATGGCTGTAACCTGCATGAAGCGGCAGTTACTACCCTTAACAGAAACATGGGGTAACCTGCATGGAGCGGCAATTACTATTATTAATAGTCACATGGGGTAACCTGCACGGAGCGGCAGTTACTATTATTATCAGTGACATGGGGTAACCTGCACGGAGCGGCAGTTACTATTATTAACAGTCACATGGGGGTAACCTGCATGGAGCAGCAGTTAAGACCCTTAACAGAAACATGGAGGTAACCTGCACGAAGCGGCAGTTACTACCCTTAACAGAAACATGGGGTAATCTGCATGGAGCGGCAGTTACTATTATTAACAGTCAGATGGGGTAACGTGCATGGAGCGGCAGTTACTATTATTAGCAGTCACATGGGGGTAACCTGCATGGAGCGGCAGTTACTATTATTAACAGTCACATGGGGGTAACATGCATGGAGCGGCAGTTACTATTATTAACAGTCACATGGGGGTACCCTACATAGAGCAGCAGTTACTATTATTAACAGTCACATGGGTTAACCTGCATGGAGCGGCAGTTGCTATTATTAGCAGTCACATGGGGGTAACGTGCATGGAGCAGCAGTTACTATTATTAACAGTCGCATGGCTGTAACCTGCACGAAGCGGCAGTTACTACCCTTAACAGAAACATGGGGTAACCTGCATGGAGCGGCAATTACTATTATTAATAGTCACATGGGGTAACCTGCAAGGAGCGGCAGTTACTATTATTATCAGTGACATGGGGTAACCTGCACGGAGCGGCAGTTACTATTATTAACAGTCACATGGGGGTAACCTGCACGGAGCGGCAGTTACTACCCTTGACAGAAACATGGGGGTAACCTGCATGGAGCGGCAGTTACTATTATTAACAGTCACATGGGGGTAACCTGCATGGAGCGGCAGTTACTATTATTAACAGTCACATGGGGGTAACGTGCATGGAGCGGCAGTTACTATTATTAGCAGTCACATGGGGGTAACCTGCATGGAGCGGCAGTTACTATTATTAACAGTCACATGGGGGTAACCTGCATGGAGCGGCAGTTACTATTATTAACAGTCACATGGGGGTACCCTACATGGAGCGGCAGTTACTATTATTAGCAGTCACATGGGGGTAACCTGCACGGAGCGGCAGTTACTATTATTAACAGTCACATGGGGGTAACCTGCACGGAGCGGCAGTTACTATTATTAACTTTCACATGGGGGTAACCTGCATGGAGCGGCAGTTACTATTATTAACAGTCACATGGGGGTACCCTACATGGAGCGGCAGTTACTATTATTAGCAGTCACATGGGGGTAACCTGCACGGAGCCGCAGTTACTATTATTAACAGTCGCATGGGGGTAACCTGCATGGAGCGGCAGTTACTATTATTAACAGTCGCATGGGGGTAACCTGCATGGAGCGGCAGTTACTATTATTAACAGTCACATGGGGGTAACCTGCATGGAGCGGCAGTTACTATTATTAACAGTCACATGGGGGTACCCTACATGGAGCGGCAGTTACTATTATTAGCAGTCACATGGGGGTAACCTGCACGGAGCGGCAGTTACTATTATTAACAGTCACATGGGGGTAACCTGCACGGAGCGGCAGTTACTATTATTAACATTCACATGGGGGTAACCTGCATGGAGCAGCAGTTACTATTATTAACAGTCACATGGGGGTACCCTACATGGAGCGGCAGTTACTATTATTAGCAGTCACATGGGGGTAACTTGCACGGAGCGGCAGTTACTATTATTAACATTCACATGGGGGTAACCTGCATGGAGCAGCAGTTACTATTATTAACAGTCACATGGGGGTACCCTACATGGAGCGGCAGTTACTATTATTAGCAGTCACATGGGGGTAACTTGCACGGAGCGGCAGTTACTATTATTAACATTCACATGGGGGTAACCTGCATGGAGCAGCAGTTACTATTATTAACAGTCACATGGGGGTACCCTACATGGAGCGGCAGTTACTATTATTAGCAGTCACATGGGGGTAACCTGCACGGAGCGGCAGTTACTATTATTAACAGTCACTTGGGGTACCCTACATGGAGCGGCAGTTACTATTATTAGCAGTCACATGGGGGTACCCTACATGGAGCGGCAGTTACTATTATTAACAGTCACATGGGGGTACCCTACATGGAGCGGCAGTTACTATTATTAGCAGTCACATGGGGGTAACTTGCACGGCGCGGCAGTTACTATTATTAACATTCACATGGGGGTAACCTGCATGGAGCAGCAGTTACTATTATTAACAGTCACATGGGGGTAACCTGCACGGAGCGGCAGTTACTATTATTAGCAGTCACATGGGGGTAACCTGCATGGAGCGGCAGTTACTATTATTAACATTCACATGGGGGTAACCTGCACGGAGCGGCAGTTACTATTATTAGCAGTCACATGGGGGTAACCTGCATGGAGCGGCAGTTACTATTATTAGCAGTCACAATGGGGGTAACCTGCACGGAGCGTACGTGTGTATTTTACGTTTGCATTTACCCTCACACACCGCCCCTTTCCCAAAGAAGAGAGCTGGCGTGGTTTCCAAATGCCAGCATGGCTTACCTCCGATTCCTCCTTACCGAATCAAACGCTCTCAATCACAGAGGCCTCTGAACGCCCTCGTGGCACCTCCGAGCGGCACCCACAGCGCTGCCAGCTTGCCAGCTCCCCCTTCGCCCCCCCAGCAGCAGTGCCCTGTGTAAAATGATGTAGGCACGCAAAATAGAGAGAACTAAACTTTACCCCTCTCGGTTCCCCAGCATGAGAGACTCAAAGCGAAGGGACGCACAGTGAAACTGCATTTCAGAGATGCCCTGCACAGCTCACGCCCTCCGAAGAGCGGGTGTAACTTCATGCCCGTCCTCCAGCACAAAGCAAGCGTGCAGAAATGCAGTATGAAAATGTGGGATAAGCTGCGTCCTGCCCGCGCAGAGGACTCTGGCTCCTGTGGGGCTTCCTTCCTTGTCTGCTCGGGCCTCCAGGAAAGCTCCTTCTCTGATTTGGGAGGATGGATGAGATGCGTGTTCTCAGCTGGCGCCTTCTCTTCCTCCGACTGCCTCTTGCTATTGGATTTATGGTTGAGAGGGGGAGAGAGAGAGAGATGCCCTGGGGATGGGGACTCGCTTATCGCATGTCTGGCTGTCAGAATGGGACTTACTGACCTCTGCTCGGAGCAGGAGAGGAGGAGGAGACGGCAGGGCGTAAAAATACCAAAATGCAATACAGAAGAAACGCCAGAGGTGCAGGGGAGCCCGGCACTGGCCAATGCAAGTCACAGGTGCCCCGCAGGATCCCCCAATGCTCCTTACACATAGCCGGGGCCCCGACTCCCCCCAAAGTGTAAAAATAAAGAAATGCACCCATGTGGTGATGACCCCGGTCCCGCCCCCCCCTATCCATCAAATAAAACCGAGGCTCCGCCCCTCCTTCCCATCCCCACCATCCACCTCCCAAGTGAAAGACATTGTCCTGACGCCCTCCACTCCCCCAAGTCAAACCTCATGTTCCCCCCCCCTGCCCCGTGGCACCCGACCCCCATCCCCGACCTCCCTGGGGTAAGGTCCCAGGATCAGACCCAGGAGGCTCCTCTCACTGGTTCTCTTCTCCAGATCATTTGTGCATAAGTTAAACAGCTCAGCTTCTAGTACTGTTCCTGGTGGATCTCCAACAACCTCTCTCCATGTGGAAAACTGACCATTCACTTACCAGGCCACAACAGGACACTGCCTGCTATCCCATGACTTTATAATTTCCTGAGGCATCTCTCATGTGGGACTTTGTCAAACGCCCTCTGAACATCCAAATGCCAGCTCACCTTTCTCTCCCTTCAAAATATTAAAAAAAAAAAGATTGGTAAATCAAAGCTACTAAAACCATGTTGACTCTTCCCCATTAAGCCAGGTCTGTCTATATAGGCAGTGATTTTTTTTTCTAGGCATGATCTACCATTTTGCTGGGCACTGATGTTGGGCTCATTGGTCTACAGTTTCCTAGATCAGCACTGGAACCCTTTTCAAAAATCCTCCTCACATTGGCCACCGTCCAGTCTTCCGGAATTGTGGCTGTTTGAAACGTTAGGTTGCAGATTACTAGTAACAAGTTAGTGATTTCCTATCTTTGTTCTTTTAGAACTATGTGATGGATGCCATCTGGTCCTGGTGATTTATCACTCTTTAGTTTGTCCTTCTGATCTGTTACATCCTCCATTATCACAGATATTTATTTTAGTTGCTTAGAGTCTCTGCCATTTATTTATGTATAAATTTTGTATACTGCCGTTCAGATGTACCATCACAACGGTTTACACAATTGAAATAGAAATACATTGAGATAACAATAAAACTATTAAAGAATGTTTCAGGTGTGGGTATATTCCCAATATCCTTTTCCATAAATACCAAGGCAAAGAATGAATTCAGGTTTTCTGCTATTTCCTTGTCCTCCTTTTGAATCCCCTCCAGTCCCCTCGATCATCTAGCAGTCCAATTGACTCTCGCACATGCTTTTTGCTTTAAATGTACTTAAAAATGTTTGTATTATTAGTTTTCACTTTACTGGCAAGCTTTTTCTCAAAGTCTCTCTTGGCCTGCCTAACTATTGTTTTATATCTAATCTGCCAGTTCTTAAACTCTTGCCTATTTTCATCTTTGAATCTGTTTGCCATATTTTGAATGATGCCCTTCATGATTTAGCTGTTGACATTTGTTTGGTATTCTTTTGACCTTTTTTAATGCATGGATATACATTTTTTCAAGGCTTCCAAAATGGCATTTTTAAACAATGTCCGTGCTTTATGCAAACGTTTAACCTTAGGAACCACACCGTTTAGTTTTTCCTAACTAATTTTCTCATTCTATCATAGTCTCCCATTTTAAAATTATGCTACTGTAGTAGTTTTACTTAATGTCCTTCCTCCAGTATTATGTCAAATTTGATTGCATTATTATTGCTATTGCTTATCGGCTCCACCACAGTAACCCTGTGTAATAGGTTGTGCGTTCCACTGAGAACCAGATCTCAAGTAGCTGCCCCTCTAGTCAATTCCAGGACTAACTGCTCCATGAAGCAGTCATTTATGACGTCTAGAAACTTAACCTATCTAGCATGTCCTGAAGAGACACTGACCCAATCAATACAGGACACATTCTCTCTGTTTAATAAGATCAGGCACCCATTCTCTGTATAATAAGGTCATGGACTCACGCTGTCTCTATAGTAAAGCCAGGGATTCATTCTCTCGCTGTGTAATAAGATCAGGCACCCATTCTCTATATAATAAAGTCATGGACTCACTCTCTCTCTCTGTAATAAGGTCATGGACTCACGCTCTCTCTATAGTAAAGCCAGGGATTCATTCACTCGCTGTGTAATAAGATCAGGGCCCATTCTCTATATAATAAGGTCATGGACTCACTCTCTCTCTGTAATAAAGTCAGGGATCCATTCTCTCACTGTGTAATAAGGTCATGGACTCACTCTCTCTCTGTAATAAAGTCAGGGATCCATTCTCTCACTGTGTAATAAGGTCATGGACTCAAGCTCTCTCTATAATAAAGTCAGGGATCCATTCTCTCACTGTGTAATAAGGTCATGGACTCAAGCTCTCTCTATAATAAAGCCAGGGATTCATTCTCTGGCTGTGTAATAAGGTCATGGACTCACACTCTCTCTATAATAAAGCCAGGGATTCATTCTCGCTGTGTAATAAGGCCAGGGACTCACTCTCTCTCTATGTAATAAGGTCAAGGATCCATTCTCTCACTGTGTAATAAAGTCATGGACTCACTCTCTCTCTGTAATAAAGTCAGGGATCCATTCTCTCACTGTGTAATAAGGTCATGGACTCACTCTCTCTCTGTAATAAAGTCAGGGATTCATTCTCGCTGTGTAATAAGGCCAGGGACTCACTCTCTCTCTGTAATAAAGTCAGGGATCCATTCTCTGGCTGTGTAATAAGGTCAGGGACTCATGCTCTCTCTATAATAAAGCCAGGGATTCATTCTCTGGCTGTGTAATAAGGTCATGGACTCACACTCTCTCTATAATAAAGCCAGGGATTCATTCTCGCTGTGTAATAAGGCCAGGGACTCACTCTCTCTCTATGTAATAAGGTCAAGGATCCATTCTCTCACTGTGTAATAAGGTCAGGGACTCACTCTCTCTCTATGTAATAAGGTCAGGGATCCATTCTCTCACTGTGTAATAAGGTCAGGGACTCACTCTCTCTCTCTGTAATAAAGTCAGGGATCCATTCTCTCACTGTGTAATAAGGTCATGGACTCAAGCTCTCTCTATAATAAAGCCAGGGATTCATTCTCTCGCTGTATAATAAGGTCATGGACTCACGCTCTCTCTATAATAAAGCCAGGGATTCATTCTCTCGCTGTGTAATAAGGCCAGGGACTCACTCTCTCTCTATGTAATAAGGTCAAGGATCCATTCTCTCACTGTGTAATAAGGTCAGGGACTCACTCTCTCTCTATGTAATAAGGTCAGGGATCCATTCTCTCACTGTGTAATAACGTCAGGGACTCACTCTCTCTCTCTGTAATAAAGTCAGGGATCCATTCTCTCACTGTGTAATAAGGTCATGGACTCAAGCTCTCTCTATAATAAAGCCAGGGATTCATTCTCTCGCTGTATAATAAGGTCATGGACTCACGCTCTCTCTATAATAAAGTCAGGGATTCATTCTCGCTGTGTAATAAGGCCAGGGACTCACTCTCTCTCTGTAATAAAGTCAGGGATCCATTCTCTGGCTGTGTAATAAGGTCAGGGACTCATGCTCTCTCTATAATAAAGCCAGGGATTCATTCTCTGGCTGTGTAAGAAGGTCATGGACTCACACTCTCTCTATAATAAAGCCAGGGATTCATTCTCGCTGTGTAATAAGGTCAGGGACTCACTCTCTCTCTATGTAATAAGGTCAAGGATCCATTCTCTCACTGTGTAATAAGGTCAGGGACTCACTCTCTCTCTATGTAATAAGGTCAGGGATCCATTCTCTCACTGTGTAATAAGGTCAGGGACTCACTCTCTCTCTCTGTAATAAAGTCAGGGATCCATTCTCTCACTGTGTAATAAGGTCATGGACTCAAGCTCTCTCTATAATAAAGCCAGGGATTCATTCTCTCGCTGTATAATAAGGTCATGGACTCACGCTCTCTCTATAATAAAGCCAGGGATTCATTCTCTCGCTGTGTAATAAGATCAGGGACTCATACTCTCTCTATAATAAAGCCAGGGATCCATTCTCTCACTGTGTAATAAGGTCATGGACTCACTCTCTCTCTGTAATAAAGTCAGGGATTCATTCTCGCTGTGTAATAAGGCCAGGGACTCAATCTCTCTCTGTAATAAAGTCAGGGATCCATTCTCTGGCTGTGTAATAAGGTCAGGGACTCATGCTCTCTCTATAATAAAGCCAGGGATTCATTCTCTGGCTGTGTAATAAGGTCAGGGACTCACTCTCTCTCTATGTAATAAGGTCAGGGATCCATTCTCTCACTGTGTAATAAGGTCAGGGACTCACTCTCTCTCTATGTAATAAGGTCAGGGATCCATTCTTTCACTGTGTAATAAGGTCAGGGACTCACTCTCTCTCTATGTAATAAGGTCAGGGATCCATTCTCTCACTGTGTAATAAGTTCAGGGACTCACTCTCTCTCTATGTAATAAGGTCAGGGATCCATTCTCTCACTGTGATATTAGGTCAGGGACTCACTCTCTCTCTATGTAATATGGTCAGGGATCCATTCCCTCGCTGTGTAATAAGATTAGGAATGGATTCTCTATTTAATAAGATCAGGGACTCACTCTCTCTCTATGTAATAAGATCAGGGATCCATTCTCGCTGTGTAATAAGGACAGGGACTCATTCTCTCTATGTAATAAGGTCAGGGATCCATTCTCTCTCTATGTAATAATATCAGGGACTCATTCTCTCTATTTAATACGGTCAGGGACTCATTCTCTCTATGTAATAAGGTCAGGGATCCATTCTCTCCCTGTGTAATAAGGTCAGGGACTCATTCTCTCTATTTAATAAGATCAGGGATCCATTCTCTTTAAGTAATAAGGTCAGGGATCCATTCTCTCGCTGTGTAATAAGATGAGGAACTCCTCTCTATTTAATATTTATTTATTTGGTGCTTTTCTATACCGGCATTCATGATACAATCATATCATGCCGGTTTACATGGAACAGGGGCACAATGAACCTTAAATATTAACATAGCGAAGAGAAGCAGCAGTTATAATAAAACAGGGGTGCTGGAACTGGGGAAGGAAAGACAAAGCATAAGTAACTCAACGGTAAGAAAAATAATTATTTACATTGTGTTGAATGTATAGTAATGGTTGCTATGGTGAATCAGTGAGTTTATGTAAAGGCTTGTTTAACTAACCAAGTCTTAAGCCTTTTTCTAAAAGTCAGTAGGCAGGGTTATTGTCTGAGTTCAGGGGGAATAGCATTCCATATGGTTGGTCCCGCTGTAGAGAAGGCCCACTCTCTATTTGCTAGATGATGGGTGGATTTGGTTGGGGGGGCATGCAGGGATTCTCTGTAGGCTTCTCTGATAGGTCTGGATGAGGTGTGTAGACTGAGTGGGAATTGAAGGCTAAGAGGGGCTTGGTTATGGACGATTTTGTGGATGATGGTGAGGGATTTCTGTAGAATTCTGAAACGTATTGGTAGCCAATGTAGATTTTTGAGGGTGGGAGAGATGTGGTCTCTTCTGCCGGAGTTTGTCAGGATTCTGGCCGCCGCGTTTTGAAGCATCTGAAGAGGTTTGATTGAAGATGTGGGGAGACCTAGCAAAATGGAGTTGCAGTAGTCTATCTTGGAGAGTATTACGGCTTGGAGGACGGTTCTGAAGTCTTGAAAGTGAAGAAGTGGTTTAATTCTTTTTAGTACCTGCAGTTTACAGAAGCAGTCCTTGGTTGTGTGGTTGATGAATGTTTTTAAATTCAGACGGTTGTCAATTAATACTCCCAGGTCTCTTGCTTGGGTGACGAAAGTATAGGTGAGTGACTTTTGAGGAGTATCATTGTCATCTGGGGAAATGATGAGGAGTTCGGTCTTAGCTGAACTGAGTATTAGGTTTAGGTTAGAGAGGAGGAGGGTGATCTCTCTGAGGCAAGTTTCCCAGTGCTTGAGAGTTTTTGTGATGGATTCTGTAATGGGGATCAAGATTTGCACGTCGTCAGCGTATAGGAAGTGTTTTAGTTTAAGGTTAGTTAGCAGTTGGCACAGGGGAAGGAGGTAAATGTTGAAGAGAGTGGGGGACAAGGAGGATCCCTGGGGGACTCCTAGTGGGGAATTGAAGCGGGGGGACTCTTTATTGTTGATTCTGACTTTATAGCCTCTGTTACTGAGGAAAGATTTGAACCATGTAAAGGCAGTTCCTGTTATTCCGATGTCCGATAGTCGGTTGAGGAGGATGGAGTGATTTATGGTATCGAAAGCCGCCGAGAGGTCAAGGAGAATTAGTAAAAAGGATTTACCTTTGTCCAGACCCATAATGAGGTGATCTGTCAGAGATATGAGTAGGGTTTTGGTGCTTAGTACCTTACGGAACCCGTATTGGGTTGGGTGAAGTATTTTGTGGTCTTCAAGATAATCTGACAGTTGAGAGTTGACTAGTTTTTCCATAATCTTGGCTACGAAAGGTAGATTGGAAATAGGGCGGAAGTTATTGGGTTCCTTTGGATCCAAGTTTGTTGTTTTTAGAAGAGGTTTAAGCGAGGCGAGTTTTAGGGTGTCTGGGAAGATTCCTTGAGATAAAGAGCAGTTTATGATATCAGCCAGAGGTTTGGAAATGGTGTCAGGTACTAGCAGTAGTAGCTTTGTTGGGATTTGGTCGTAGGGATGGGTGGAAGGTTTCATTTTCTTTAATAAAGTTTGAATCTCCAGTGCTGTAGTAGGTTCAAATGATTCAAGAGTGATGCCTTTATTTGGTAGATGGTAGGTGCTGGTAGAAGAGGTGGGGGTGGAGTTGGGGGAGGGAGGCAGGAGATTTAAGAGGTTGGAGATTTTGCTTTGGAAGAATAATGTCAGTTCGTCGGCTTTGGATTGAGCTTGGTCGTTAGGAATAGATGGTGCGTTAGATTGTGTTAGTTCGGCTATGTAGGAGAATAGTGCTTTAGCATCGAAAACTAGGTCGTGAATCCTTTGAGCATAGAAGTCCCTTTTTGCGCGTATGGTGGAGTTCCTGTAGAGGTGGAGGGCAGATTTGTAGGCGGATAGTGTGCTAGGGCATGGGACTTTGCGCCATGCCCTAGCACTAGGTCAAGGACTCATTCTCTCTATTTAATAAGATCAGGGATCCATTCTCTCACTGTGTAATAAGGTCAGGGACTCACTCTCTCTCTATTTATTTATTTATTTATTTGTTTTTATATACCGACATTCGAAACAAGTATCACATCGGTTTACATGGTAACTTGAGGGATAGATTGACAACAGGTCATCTTATCCTTTTACATTGAAACATTATAGAACGATTTAAATTAACAGTATAACATGATTTTAGGTATTAGTCTTAACAGTATAACATAATTATAACTAGTTGTCTGAAACAGTATAACATGAATTTTAACAGATTATCTTATCAATATGGCATGACATTTAGTGAATTGTCTTAATATGATAGTGTGATTTTAAAGTCACTGATGTTAATGGTACATCATTGCATTTAATGTTACAACATTTTGAAGTGGGCTTGATAAGGGGCATATTGGGTATTCACTAAGAGTGTTGTGCTTTGTCAGGTTAAATGTGGTTATGATTTGTATCTGTATTGTTGGGGTGATTGTTCGTTGCGTAGGCTTTTTGGAATAGCCAGGTTTTAAGTGCTTTCTTGAAGAGCTGTGATGAGGGTTCTGTTCTGAGATTTGATGGTAGTTTGTTCCACAGCGTAGGGCCTGCTATTGAGATTGCGCGTGCTCGAGTTGAGGTGAGATGGGCCTGTTTGTTGGAGGGGATGGTAAGTAGTCCGGTGTTTTTGGATCGCAGGTTTCTTTGGGAGGTGTTGGGGTAAGGCTGTCTGTTAGCCAGTCTGTCGTTTTGTCGTGGATTGATTTGTGTATGAGGGCAAGGGTGTTAAGTTCAAGGACTGTGGTCGTCAGATGGTGGACCCTTGGGCCGGGCTGCCAGGGGTGAGAGTATGGCAGACCGGGAGGCGGAGTCAGATACCTGGTAGGACTTCACCCGGGACACGGAATCCCCCCGGGAGGAGCCTGTAGGGACCCAGGCCCTTGGGGCTTAGGCTGTGCAGGGAGAGTCCAGAGGCTGGTCAAGGGGGTCAGTCAGGTAGCCAGGAGAGAGCAGGCCCTGGGTCGGATCAAGTGGAGGAAAAGTAACAGAGTCCAGAACTGATCCAAGACTGGGCCAACGCCCTGTGGATAAGGTCAGGGCAGACCGCTGGAAGGACAGAGTTCGGTAGCAAGGCGGGGTCTGGGCCTGCAGCAGGCAGGCGGGCGAAGTGCTGAAGCAAACTGGGATTGTGGCAGGCAGCGACAAGCAGGCAGGCAGAGTACTGAAGCAGATCGGGTCGAGAACCAGGAAGTCAAACGAGAATGTCACTGAAGCAGGTACAGGAACGGAAGGCAACTAGTATTCGGAGAACCTCGTTGCAAGGCGTTTAGTGGGAGACTGGACGCCGGTTAAATGCGGACCGAGGCGTGACGTCAGGAGAAGGGGCCGTCCCGAACTTCTGGGTGCTGGGCGCACATAAGGGCCTTCCTCGCGCGCGCGAGGCAACGAGAGGGGCGGAGCTTCTGGTGGCCTAGACGGCGTTCTCCACGTGGCGAGGCAGCGACTCGGCGGCCTACTGAACCGGAGGCCCGGCGCGGTCCTCCGCGGAGCGAGATGAAGGTAAGCGGACCCGACCCCGAACATGGGGGAGGCGGTCGGGACCGCAACAGTAGCATCAATCATCAAGGTGGGGCATGGCTGATGCAGAGGAACTGAGATAATTAATGGGTTTCGTTTCTTAGTAAAAAGGAGGTTGGTGAAGGAGCAGTTTTAAGCAGTCACCAATCTCTTATTTCACTAATGAAGTCTATGATTTTTCTTTCTATCTTTCTTTATTTTATGTAATTATTTGTACCTTACATTTTATATCACACCATCTGCTAGAGCTCAAGGTAGCATAAAATAAAAACCTATAGGATAATAATAAACCATAAAACGCAATGAATAACTAGCATTATAAAATCAGTAACAGAGCCACAAAAAATGAAAAAGAATTGAAATGTTGTCGCCAGCCACCAAAATTCGAACACATTTTCCATTCTGCAGATAGGTTTGGAAGACTGAATCCAGTACTGGCCTCCCATGAAAGCATGCCTTACCATGCCTCCCTAAGAGCAGCTGATGACCAGCAGATCTGCCCTGCTCAGGTTGGGGGCCCAGAGCACAGGGAGTGCCAGTCCCGCTGAGCTGCTGCTGCTGCTCAGGGAGGCTGCAGAAGAATGAGGTCTGGGCTAGAAGGCACTAATTTACCACGAGGCCTTGGGACAAGGCACTGATGCTCTATGCTTTCTCCGTTCTCTTCCAGGCCATTTCATTCCTCACCCCACTGGCTGTCATCCTCGTTGTGAAAATAATCCAGGGAACAGACAGAACAGAAACGAAGGAGGCTTGTCTGGGTAAGAGAGGAGCCCTTTGTTAAAAATGAGAATTACCGGGAATGATTCTCAGGACTGATGGCCTCTTTCATCCATAGAGATACCAAGCTCCCTAACCATAAACTTTAATCTCAATGAGTGATAATCCATCATAGTGTGGGTGGAGCCTCTGAGACTCCATTCCAATGTGAGAGGTCAGTGATGGGAGGAGTGACTGTGACACCATAGCAGAGGGTGTGGAGTCAAAGATGGGAGGAGTGCGTGAGATTTCATCACAGTGTGTGAGGTCAGTGATGGGAGGAGTAACCAAGACTCCATAACATTGCAGGGATACAGAGCCTGACACCTCTAGGACTGGAGGGATCAGGGGATGGGCACAGGGATACAGAGCCTGTCACCTCTAGGACTGGAGGGATCAGGGGATGGGTGCAGGGATACAGAGCCTGTCACCTCTAGGACTGGAGGGATCAGGGGATGGGCGCAGGGATTCAGAGATACAGAGCCTGTCACCTCTAGGACTGGAGGGATCAGGGGATGGGAGCAGGGATACAGAGCCTGTCACCTCTAAGACTGGAGGGATCAGGGGATGGGAGCAGGGATACAGAGCCTGTCACCTCTAGGACTGGAGGGATCAGGGGATGGGAGCAGGGATACAGAGATACAGAGCCTGTCACCTCTAGGACTGGAGGGATCAGGGGATGGGAGCAGGGATACAGAGCCTGTCACCTCTAGGGCTGGAGGGATCAGGGGATGGGTACAGGGATACAGAGCCAGTCACCTCTAGGACTGGAGGGATCAGGGGATGGGAGCAAGGAAACAGAGCCTGTCCCCTCTAGGACTGGAGGGATCAGAGGATGGGGGCAGGGATACAGAGATACAGAGCCTGTCACCTCTAGGACTGGAGGGATCAGGGGATGGGTGCAGGGATACAGAGCCTGTCACCTCTAGGACTGGAGGGATCAGGGGATGGGCACAGAGATACAGAGCCTGTCACCTCTAGGACTGGAGAGCTCAGGAGATGGGTACAGGCTCTGTATCCCTGATCCCTCCAGTCCTAGAGGTGACAGGCTCTGTATCCCTGCTCCCATCCCCTGATCCCTCCAGTCCTAGAGGTGACAGGCTCTGTATCTCTGTATCCCTGCCCCCATCCTCTGATCCCTCCAGTCCTAGAGGGGACAGGCTCTGTTTCCTTGCTCCCATCCCCTGATCCCTCCAGTCGTAGAGGTGACTGGCTCTGTATCCCTGTACCCATCCCCTGATCCCTCCAGCCCTAGAGGTGACAGGCTCTGTATCCCTGCTCCCATCCCCTGATCCCTCCAGTCCTAGAGGTGACAGGCTCTGTATCTCTGTATCCCTGCTCCCATCCCCTGATCCCTCCAGTCCTAGAGGTGACAGGCTCTGTATCCCTGCTCCCATCCCCTGCTCCCTCCAGACCTAGAGGTGACAGGCTCTGTATCCCTGCTCCCATCCCCTGATCCCTCCAGTCTTAGAGGTGACAGGCTCTGTATCCCTGCTCCCATCCCCTGATCCCTACAGTCCTAGAGGTGACAGGCTCTGTATCCCTGCTCCCATCCCCTGAGCCCTCCAGTCCTAGAGGTGACAGGCTCTGTATCCTTGCACCCATCCCCTGATCCCTCCAGTCCTAGAGGTGACAGGCTCTGTATCCTTGCACCCATCCCCTGATCCCTCCAGTCCTAGAGGTGACAGGCTCTGTATCCCTGCTCCCATCCCCTGAGCCCTCCAGTCCTAGAGGTGACAGGCTCTGTATCCCTGCTCCCATCCCCTGAGCCCTCCAGTCCTAGAGGTGACAGGCTCTGTATCCCTGCTCCCATCCCCTGATCCCTCCAGTCCTAGAGGTGACAGGCTCTGTATCCCTGCTCCCATCCCCTGAGCCCTCCAGTCCTAGAGGTGACAGGCTCTGTATCCCTGCTCCCATCCCCTGAGCCCTCCAGTCCTAGAGGTGACAGGCTCTGTATCCCTGCCCCCATCCCCTGAGCCCTCCAGTCTTAGAGGTGACAGGCTCTGTATCCCTGCTCCCATCCCCTGATCCCTCCAGTCCTAGAGGTGACAGGCTCTGTATCCCTGCTCCCATCCCCTGAGCCCTGCAGTCCTAGAGGTGACAGGCTCTGTATCCCTGCTCCCATCCCCTGATCCCTCCAGTCCTAGAAGTGACAGGCTCTGTATCCCTGCGCCCATCCCCTGAGCCCTCCAGTCCTAGAGCTGACAGGCTCTGTATCCCTGCTCCCATCCCCTGATCCCTCCAGTCCTAGAGGTGACAGGCTCTGTATCCCTGCCCCCATCCCCTGATCCCTCCAGTCCTAGAGGTCACAGGCTCTGTATCCCTGCACCCATCCCCCGATCCCTCCAGCCCTAGAGGTGACAGGCTCTGTATCCCTGCCCCCATCCCCTGATCCCTCCAGTCCTAGAGGTGACAGGCTCTGTATCCCTGCTCCCATCCCCCGATCCCTCCAGTCCTAGAGGTGACAGGCTCTGTATCCCTGCTCCCATCCCCTGATCCCTCCAGTACTAGAGGTGACAGGCTCTGTATCCCTGTGCCCACCCCCTGATCCCTCCAGTCCTAGAGGTGACAGGCTCTGTATCCCTGTGCCCACCCCCTGATCCCTCCAGTCCTAGAGGTGACAGGCTCTGTATCCCTGCTCCCATCCCCTGATCCCTCCAGTCCTAGAGGTGACAGGCTCTGTATCCCTGCGCCCACCCCCTGATCCCTCCAGTCCTAGAGGTGACAGGCTCTGTATCCCTGTGCCCATCCCCTGATCCCTCCAGACCTAGAGGTGACAGGCTCTGTATCCCTGCTCCCATCCCCTGATCCCTCCAGTCCTAGAGGTGACAGGCTCTGTATCCCTGCAACCATCCCCCGATCCCTCCAGCCCTAGAGGTGACAGGCTCTGTATCCCTGCACCCATCCCCTGATCCCTCCAGTCCTAGAGGTGACAGGCTCTGTATCCCTGCCCCCATCCCCTGATCCCTCCAGTCCTAGAGGTGACAGGCTCTGTATCCCTGCTCCCATCCCCTGATCCCTCCAGTCCTAGAGGTGACAGGCTCTGTATCCCTGCTCCCATCCCCTGATCCCTCCAGTCCTAGAGATGACAGGCTCTGTATCCCTGCTCCCATCCCCTGATCCCTCCAGTCCTAGAGGTGACAGGCTCTGTATCCCTGATCCCTCCAGTCCTAGAGGTGACAGGCTCTGTATCCCTGCTCCCATCCCCTGATCCCTCCAGTCCTAGAGATGACAGGCTCTGTATTCCTGTGCTCCTCTGTTTGTCCATACATTGACCTATGAATAAGAATTTTGTATTTTTGTAGCTTTCTTCTACTCTCTGTCGTCTGTTGATTCCTGTTTTCCAGCTCTTTCCTTGGCTCTGGCGCTGAATGGAGTCTGTAGCAATACAATTAAGCTGATAGTCGGAAGGTGAGTGCTGCACTTGATCTGCTCAGACTTTGTGTCCAGTGATGCTCATCATGCTTGGCCCTACACAAAGATCATTTGTACAGTTCCCAGGTGCTGCTCGGTGGCGGTGGCTGCTGAAGCCTGCTCCTCCCATCAGCTTGCAGTGTTTTTTACTGATGGGATTTGTGGAGCAGGGATTGCACTGCTGGACCAATTCTTGCAGTTTTCTCTGAACTAAGGGATCGTCAGTATCTGAAAGTGATGCTGAAACTGATTCAAAAGAAGTTTTCTAAAACACATTTACATTTATTACATTTTTTAAAGTGTATTAGTCAGTTAACACAAAAAGGAATTGTCATTTTCTTTTTTATAATTTAAATGTTTATTGAAAGTTTTACAACTTAACCAAGCCATTATGAAATATTTCATAATCACACATCAAATAAGCAAATACAGGAAATTACAAATGCAATCAGCATCCTCCCCTCATTTGGAATTGTCATTTTCATTATGTGTGAACAGATTGTAAAAAATCAGTTCTCTGCATTCTTTATTTAAAAATTCATATGTCTTATTAAGTACATGTGATAGGTCCTACCTTTTATTGAACTCAAAACATTGTGATTAGCTCTCCAGAATTAAACCTCTTTATCAGGTCCATGCAAACATCTGTGTGAGAGACAGTGCTGTGTGCTCATCTGCAAGGAGTGAGAGGTAGTGCTTGTGTATGTGTCTGCAGGGAGTGAGAGGCAGAGGCTGTATCTGCAGGGAATGAGAGACAGTGCCCTTGTGCGCATCTGCAAGGAGTGAGAGGTAGTGCCTGTGTATGTGTCTCCAGGGAGTGAGAGGCAGAGGCTGCATTTGCAGGGAATGAGAGACAGTGCTGTGTGCGCATCTGCAAGGAGTGAGAGGTAGTGCCTGTGTATGTGTCTGTAGGGAGTGAGAGGCAGAGGCTGCATCTGCAGGGTATGAGAGGTGGAGGCTGTATCTGCAGGGAATGAGAGACAATGCTGTGTGCACATCTGCAAGGAGTGAGAGGTAGTGCCTGTGTATGTGTCTGTAGGGAGTGAGAGGCAGAGGCTGCATCTGCAGGGTATGAGAGGTGGAGGCTGTATCTGCAGGGAATGAGAGACAGTGCTGTGTGCGCATCTGCAAGGAGTGAGAGGTAGTGCCTGTGTATGTGTCTGTAGGGAGTGAGAGGCAGAGGCTGCATCTGCAGGGTATGAGAGGTGGAGGCTGTATCTGCAGGGAATGAGAGACAGTGCTGTGTGCGCATCTGCAAGGAGTGAGAGGTAGTGCCTGTGTATGTGTCTGTAGGGAGTGAGAGGCAGAGGCTGCATCTGCAGGGTATGAGAGGTGGAGGCTGTATCTGCAGGGAATGAGAGACAGTGCTGTGTGCACATCTGCAAGGAGTGAGAGGTAGTGCCTGTGTATGTGTCTGTAGGGAGTGAGTGGCAGAGGCTGCATCTGCAGGGTATGAGAGGTGGAGGCTGTATCTGCAGGGAATGAGAGACAGTGCCCTTGTGTGCATCTGCAAGGAGTGAGAGGTAGTGCCTGTGTATGTGTCTGTAGGGAGTGAGAGGCAGAGGCTGCATCTGCAGGGAATGGGAGGTGGAGGCTGTACCTGCAGGGAATGAGAGACAGTGCCCTTGTGCGCATCTGCAAGGAGTGAGAGGTAATGCCTGTGTATGTGTCTGTAGGGAGTTAGTGGCAGAGGCTGCATCTGCAGGGTATGAGAGGTGGAGGCTGTATCTGCAGGGAATGAGAGACAGTGCCCTTGTGCGCATCTGCAAGGAGTGAGAGGTAGTGCCTGTGTATGTGTCTGCAGGGTATGAGAGGCAGAGGCCGCATCTGCAGGGAATGAGAGACAGTGCCCGTGTGCGCATCTGCAAGGAGTGAGAGGTAGTGCCTGTGTATGTGTCTGTAGGGAGTGAGTGGCAGAGGCTGCATCTGCAGGGTAAGAGAGGTGGAGGCTGTATCTGCAGGGAATGAGAGACAGTGCCCTTGTGCGCATCTGCAAGGAGTGAGAGGTAGTGCCTGTGTATGTGTCTGTAGGGAGTGAGAGGCAGAGGCTGCATCTGCAGGGAATGGGAGGTGGAGGCTGTACCTGCAGGGAATGAGAGACAGTGCCCTTGTGCGCATCTGCAAGGAGTAAGAGGTAGTGCCTGTGTATGTGTCTGTAGGGAGTGAGTGGCAGAGGCTGCATCTGCAGGGTATGAGAGGTGGAGGCTGTATCTGCAGGGAATGAGAGACAGTGCCCTTGTGCGCATCTGCAAGGAGTGAGAGGTAGTGCCTGTGTATGTGTCTGTAGGGAGTGAGTGGCAGAGGCTGCATCTGCAGGAAATTGGAGGTGGAGGCTGTATCTGCAGGGAATGAGAGACAGTGCCCTTGTGCGCATCTGCAGGGAGTCAGAGATAGTGTCCATATATGTGTTTGTAGGGAATGAGTGGCAGAAGCTGCATCTGCAGGGTATGAGAGGTGGAGGCTGTATCTGTAGGGAGTGAAAGAATGTGCCTGTGCATATGTATTTGCAAGTTATGGGAAGCAGTGCTCAAGTGTGTATCTGCAGGGAGTAGCCATGCCCGTGTGTGTATCTGCAGGGAGTGAGAGGCACAGGCTGTATGTGCAGGGTATGGGAGTTAGAGGCTATATATGCAGGACATGGGAACCATTGTCCACCTGTCTATCTGCAGGTTATGAGGAAGAGGCTGTGTCTGCAGGGTATGGAAGGCAATGCCCATGTGAATATTTACAAGGGGTGAGAGGCACAGGCTGTATGTGCAAAGTTTGGGAGCCATTGCCTATGCATGTATCTGCAGGGTATGAGAGACAGATGATAGCACCTACACATTTCTGACTGAGTGTGACAGCAGCACATTGCACAGGGTGGCTGTGGTTTTTTTTATTTAAAATGTCCATGGTATCTTCTTTTAGACCTCGTCCCGATTTCTTTTACCGCTGCTTTCCAGATGGAGTAATGAACTCAGAGATGCACTGCACTGGTGATGCTGATCTGGTGTCCGAGGGTAGAAAGAGTTTTCCCAGCATCCACTCCTCCTGTAAGTTCTCACATTGTGATGCCAATATCCATAGGTATAGTCCTGGTAACTTTTGGAGTTACCAGCAGGAAACCTGAAATGTGAATATTTCCCCCCACTCCCTGGTTACATTTTGTCCAAGTAACTCATCACCCTCACAAAATTTAGCTGAACAAAAAGAGGCAGTGATGGGGGTGTTCTGGAGGCCTGGTTACATTATAGCCAGCGAGTGCCAATATTCAGTTCTGCCCTGGTAAAGTTAGCTGGGTAAATCTGATCAAAATTACCTGGACATGTTAGTGGAACACACCTCTGGGTATGCTCTGCTGACTGCTCCAGTAATGTTTCAGGTTCACTCTGTGAATGTGGTGAATGTGGTGAAGGAAATAAAACAATGACACGAAGGTTGGCATCCCCCAGATAACACCTCTGGTGAGACACAAGAGCAGTATCTCCCCAGGCTCTTCCTCTCCTGGCAGGACCCACTTACTTAAAGAAACAACAAAGCCTTACTCACATACACTTAGTCACACTCTGAGTTAGCACCCAATAGATAGTGGGATAACAATGTTTATCGTTAATGCTAAGTTACATTCCAGAAAGCAAGGTATAATATGCAGATACAGCAAATATAATAGATGCAATTTATTTATTTATTTAGACGTTTTATATACCGTCATTCCATGTAAAAATCACAATGGTTTACAAAGTGACATTCATAGTTATAATTCAACAAACAAACAACAGAGATTGGTTACAGAGGAGGTATTCATCGATAATAATGCAATACAAATTCTTACAGTTATTACGGTAGCTGAATTGCTTCTGTAGGTGAGGATTCTATCTAACTGTTTGTCCCTCTATCATTTCTTTCCCCTGCCTCCTGTTAGTTATACCCTTTCCATCTGAATATCTGAAACTGTGATGTGAGAAATGTGAGGGGTTTTCTCAAAACACAGTCTAGGCTTTCTCTTGCAAGTCTAACTCCTTCACCACAGATCCTGCCGTTTACTTCTTCTATTCCCATACTTGTTACAGTCATGTGATATGTGCCTGTAAAAGAACTCTGAATTGATTAAGGCCAAACTTCTACACATCTTTAGCCAAAGTAGCCAGACTCAGGTTAAGTAATTCCATTATATTCCACCCTCTGGACTGAGAGGACTCGCTCTGATACTTGATAGATGAAAGGTTGCCTAATCTATGGCTATATTGTCAGCACTAATCATAGCAATGTGAATAACTTGTTTGGAACATAAGTACATTAAACAGTGGCCTCCTAAGCACTAGCAAATATAGAAGACCAGGCCTACTACCATATTTGCAAGAAAGACTAATTCCATTATTTCATGATCACTCTGTGCAGCTGGTCAGATAACCCTGAATAGAAATGATTAACCTCCATCTAAGCTTTATTTCACCTGAGGCTTAGCGCTTCATAAATCTGGCTAAATTGAAATCTTTAGCAGGGAGTGCCTCCATACTGCCAGGAGCTTCTGTGGTGGTCTTCAGCATTTCATGTCTTCCATTGTAATCTCTGTTCTGGTGGTTGTATATGTGTTTGGCTGATCTGACCTTTAGGGGATGCCCAGCTCATCAGAGTCCATGGTCAAACTCTCCTTGGCTGTTCAATGTCAGGCCTACTTTGTTCATCAAGGCCTTTTAGCAAAAGTTCAGTGATCTTTCCTGACATGTACATCTGCAGTTATTTGAGTATCTTTATATGCTTTGATGAATTCTAGTCACAAGTCCTTTCTTGTTGGTATCTTCCATTAGCAAGTCACACGCTACTTGTTATGAACTGTGCTGCCTGCGGGTTCCCCCACGAGCAGACTCACTTACCATGCTGCCTTCTTCACCCGACGCGGCAGGGACGCCGCCATCAGGTCTCATGCACGGCTGGAGCCGCAGTCTCATCTGCCCCACCGGCCCAGAGGCCGCCCCGGATCTTCATCTTCTCCGTGTTCAGAGCCGCGGCCTTCCTGCCTCTCCCCGCGGGGCCGGGACTGCCCCCGACGCCATTACCATCTTCGCAGCGCTAAGGCCGCATCCCCGAGCTAGAGTGGTGGCTGGAGCCACCCCCGGGGCTCCCCGCAGCGGCTGGAGCCACTGCCGACGTCAGGGCCTGCGTTCAGGCCAGCCCTGCCTTCTCTACGTCTCTACGTCAGTGCAGGCCACTGTCCATGGTCCTGCACAGCTTCCTGCTTGCTCCTTAGGCGCCGGCGCACGCCTCTCTGCATGATTTAAAGGGCCAGGCACAGGAAGTGTGCTGGCCCCACCTTAAGTGGACTTCCTGCTTGAGTCCTATAAAAGGACTGTCTTCTCAGTCTGTCGTGGCCTTGCATCGGAGTGTCATCCCCTTCTGGAGGCTCCCGCCTGCCAGAGCCTTGTAAGGTCTTCTGTTCTTCGTGGAGCTCCTCATCTCGTCTGCTTCGTACCACGTCTTCATGTCATGATGTCTTGCCTGAGGTCCCAGTCCATGTCTTGATGTCTTGTCATGATCCTCCACGTCCTGATGTGCCTGCCTGCCAGGATGTTCTTCCCTGCATCTTCGTCTGGTGCTCCTGAGCCTTCTGTTCCTGCAGAGCCGTGGTTCTCGGATGATGTGTGCCCGAGAATGGAGTGGCTGCAGGTGGAATTGTCCCTGTGCTCCTGAGCCTCTGTTCCCGCCAGCCTTGGGGGAATCTTTGGATGACACTGGCTTCATCATTGGAGTTCCTCCTTGCCTGGGTCTTCCCTGTGCTTGTCCCGCTCTCCTCGTGGTCCGTGACCAGCCTCTTGGGGCTGTGTAGGGCGTGCAGTGGGACAGGGTGGTCCGCAACTCAGTCCCATGGGTGGGCTGAGTAGGGCACCCTGAGAGACAGTGCCAATGTCCTCCTGCCTTGTGTCTTGTCCTGTTTGGATTTCAAGTTCCTCGTCATGCTTGTGATGCCGTTGCATCAACCCAGTCTTGTCCGAGACGCCGTCGCATCAATCATAGCCCTGTCTACGTGACAAGGCCTCCGTCTGCCCTCATCCTCAGGCCGGCCTGCTGCTCCTTGCCGATTCAAGCGGCAGGTCCGAAAGGGCTCGGAACAGTCGGAGGACCGTTCCCCTACCATGTTTAGCCATGCTGGGACATGCCGTCAACCCTCGGTTCAGCCCTGGATTCGTCTGGGGCTGGGCTGAGGCCCAAGGGGACACTAAACACCCCATACACAACCGAATGCAAGGCCTTCGAGGCCCCTTCACAACACTACTTTATTCTATTTTCTGGACAGTCAAACTCAGGTGTATCCCACTACCTTGCCCCCTCTTGACATCTGGATGCCATGTAACAAAGGGAATAGCATTCAGATGCCAAGATTTCTTTTGACGTAACCAGCAATACAAGGAAGACGATGTATAAGAAGAAAATTTGCCATAGTAAAGAATGCATAGTAAAAACCAAGATAATATGAAACATCAGTAGCATAATGATTATATATTTTAGAAATGCAAAATAAATTGCTGAGCAAAACAATGTTTCCAAATCATGTACCAGTAAAATTATTGCAGGGAGTGACTCTTGGGAATCAGGTAAAATTATCTACAGAAAAAGGAAGGGGAAAAAACAGTTCAAAAGAAAAATGCAAAACTACTTGTGAAGAAGGGGAAAAAGTTAATGACAAAGTCAAAAGCAAAACAAAAACTTCTGTTCAGAAAATCAAAAAGCAAAATAAAGGTACTAAGATTAATTCTCTTTTTTAAGCAAAGGCAGGAAAGAAAGTTTCTTAGGTTAACAACATAAGAACATAAGAAATTGCCATATTGGGTCAGATCAAGGGTCCATCAAGCCCAGCATCTCATTTTCAACAGAGGCCAAACCAGGCCAAAAGAACCTGGCAATTACCCAAACACTAAGAAGATCCCATGCTACTGATGCAATTAATAGCAGTGGCTATTCCCTAAGTAAACTTGATTAATAGCAGGTAATGGACTTCTCCTCCAAGAACTTATCCAATCCTTTTTTGAACCCAGCTACACTAACTGCACTAACCACATCCTCTGGCAACAAATTCCAGAGCTTAATTGTGCGTTGAGTGAAATAATTTTCTCCGATTAGTCTTAAATGTGCTACTTGCTAACTTCATGGAGTGCCCCCTAGTCCTTCTATTATCCGAAAGTGTAAATAACTGAGTCACATCTACTCGTTCAAGACCTCTCATGATCTTAAAGACCTCTATCATATCCCCCCTCAGTCGTCTCTTCTCCAAGCTGAACAGCCCTAACCTGTTCAGCCTTTCCTCATAGGGAAGCTGTTCCATCCCCTTTATCATTTTGGTTGCCCTTCTCTGTACCTTCTCCATCAAATTCTTCATCTTCCATTAAAAAAAAACAAAACAGGCAAAGATCATCTTGTCTTTCTTTCTGTAACACAAATTCTAACATAAAAAGAAAGGTTAATTCAATCTTTTAAATTGAATCACAAGGTAAAAACAGCTTTCTTTATCTGAAATGAATTACTTTATTAATTCATACAAAAGGGAATACATCTGTCTGGTTATTTCTATCCCTGTTCTCAGTGTCCCTACTCTCTATATATCCCTACCCTGTATCCCTGTCTCCTATGTGTCCCTACTCTCTAGGTGCTCTCAGTGTGTCTCTATCTCCTGTCTTTGTCTCCTGACCCTAACCCCTATGTGTCTCTATCCTCTGTGTATCCCTATCTCCTGTCCCTATCGCTCTCTTTCTCTGCTAAATAGTTTCTTTACAGTCTGCCA
The DNA here is from genome assembly GCF_901001135.1 of Rhinatrema bivittatum. Taxonomy (NCBI): domain Eukaryota; kingdom Metazoa; phylum Chordata; class Amphibia; order Gymnophiona; family Rhinatrematidae; genus Rhinatrema; species Rhinatrema bivittatum. The sequence continues at coordinate 306,411,210 of NC_042621.1, forward strand.
CAGTCTCTCTTCAGCTTTTTATCTTAAACGTCTTCATTCCTAAAGGCTGACGTGGAGGAGCATCCTAGTGGTTAGAGCAGTGAGCTGCAGTCCAGGGTTCAAACCCCACTGTTGTTCCTTCTGACCTTGGACAAGTCACTTCACTCTCCATTGCCTCCAGTACATTGTAAGCCCTCTGGACATAGAGAAATATCGACAGTACCTGCATATAATCCACGTGGAAGTGCTGGAAGGTGGGATATAAGATAAATAAACAAGCGAATCACAGCAAGAAAACATCCAGGGCTGGTGTGAGGGAAGCAAAAAAGGAAAGAAGAGACACAAACATTTTCTCTTTAGACAGAACCAAAACACAGACAGAAAAAACAATGAATATTACTTCCCATCTTCTACGAAACCCTTTCACTAAAGCAATTTTACAATTACTATCCTACTGTGCCATTCAGAGACAGAGAGAGAGAAAGCCAACTGACATAAAACAATTACAGTTAAACACATGGGCAGTTTCAAGAAAAAAAACCTCAGCTGGAGGAAGAAATTAACAAGAAATTTCAAAGATAAGAGACACCAGGGGGAAAGGAAAGATGATCTACAAGTAAATCTGAAACAGCTCTGCCATTCACGATAACACGGAAATGCTGGGAAAAACTGCACGCCGGGCCAAATTTGTTGCAGCTTCACTCCGTGAATGTGGTAAAGGGAAAAAACCGATGACACAAAGCCTGGCATCCCCGGGATAACCCCTCTGGCGAGATCCACCACTTCAAGGCACAAGAGCAGAATCCCCCAGGCGTTCCCTCTCCTGACAGGACCCAATGTTTAAAGAAACAACAAAGCCACACTCACACACACTCACAGTCACTCTCTGAGTCAGCACACATAGGTAGCGGAATAACAGGTTCCAGAAAGCGAGAGAGAATATGCAGATATAGCAAAGATAATAGATGCAATGATAATAATGCAATACAAATATTTTCTTACAGTTATTAGGGCAGCTGAATTGCTTCTCCAGAGGAGGATTCTCTCTCACTGTCTGTCACTCTGCCATTTCCCATGCTTGCATACCGTTAGTTATACCCTTTCCATCTGTATATCTGAAATGTAAGGGGTTCTCTCAAAACACGGTCCAGACTTTCTCTTGCAATTCTAACTCCCTCACCACAGAGCCTGCTGTTTACTTCTATTCTATTCCATTAAGGCCTAAATTCTACATATCTTTAGCCAGACTCAGATTAAATAATTATATTATAGGTAACTTTCCTGCTTATAGGCCTGCCAGATATTGACCTTTGTGTATAACAACCTGCTGTGTTTATAGAGTCTGTACTGTCTGACACATCTTATACACTGTGTATAAAAATCTGCTGTGTTTATACACTGCCTGTCACTCTCTGCCATGCCTATACACCATGTATAACAATCTTCTGTATATATACACTGTCCGTTGCAGCCTGACACATGTTATACCCTGTGTGTAACACTTTCCTGTGCATACAGCGTGCTCATCACAGTCTGCCATGTCTATACACTGCTTGTGTCAGTCTGACATGATTATATACTGTGTATAACACTTTCCTGTGTATATACACTGCTCGTTACAGTCTGACATGATTATATACTGTGTATAACACTTTCCCGTGTATATACACTGCTCGTGACAGTCTCACATGATTATATACTGTGAATAACATTTTCCCGTGTATATACACTGCTCGTGACAGTCTGACGTGATTATATACTGTGTATAACACTTTCCCGTGTATATTCACTGCTCGTTACAGTCTGACATGATTATATACTGTGTATAACACTTTCCTGTGCATACAGCGTGCTCATTACAGTCTGACGTGATTATATACTGTGTATAACACTTTCCCGTGTATATACACTGCTCGTGACAGTCTGACATGATTATACACTGTGTATAACACTTTCCCGTGTATATAACTGCTCGTGACAGTCTGACATGATTATACACTGTGTATAACACTTTCCCGTGTATATACACTGCTCGTGGCAGTCTGACATGATTATACACTGTGTATAACACTTTCCCGTGTATATACACTGCTCGTTGCAGTCTGACATGATTATACACTGTGTATAACACTTTCCCGTGTATATACACTGCTCGTGGCAGTCTGACATGATTATACACTGTGTATAACACTTTCCCGTGTATATACACTGCTCGTGGCAGTCTGACGTGATTATACACTGTGTATAACACTTTCCCGTGTATATACACTGCTCGTTGCAGTCTGACGTGATTATACACTGTGTATAACACTTTCCCGTGTATATACACTGCTCGTGGCAGTCTGACGTGATTATACACTGTGTATAACACTTTCCCGTGTATATACACTGCTCGTGACAGTCTGACGTGATTATATACTGTGTATAACACTTTCCCGTGTATATACACTGCTCGTTACAGTGTGACGTGATTATATACTGTGTATAACACTTTCCCGTGTATATACACTGCTCGTGACAGTCTGACGTGATTATATACTGTGTATAACACTTTCCCGTGTATATACACTGCTCGTTACAGTGTGACGTGATTATATACTGTGTATAACACTTTCCCGTGTATATACACTGCTCGTGACAGTCTGACGTGATTATATACTGTGTATAACACTTTCCCGTGTATATACACTGCTCGTGACAGTCTGACGTGATTATATACTGTGTATAACACTTTCCCGTGTATATACACTGCTCGTGACAGCCTGACGTGATTATATACTGTGTATAACACTTTCCCGTGTATATACACTGCTCGTTACAGTCTGACGTGATTATATACTGTGTATAACACTTTCCCGTGTATATACACTGCTCGTGGCAGTCTGACGTGATTATATACTGTGTATAACACTTTCCCGTGTATATACACTGCTTGTTACAGTCTGACGTGATTATATACTGTGCATAACACTTTCCCGTGTATATACACTGCTCGTTACAGTCTGACGTGATTATATACTGTGCATAACACTTTCCGGTGTATATACACTGCTCGTGGCAGTCTGACGTGATTATATACTGTGTATAACACTTTCCCGTGTATATACACTGCTCGTGACAGTCTGACGTGATTATATACTGTGTATAACACTTTCCCGTGTATATACACTGCTCGTGACAGTCTGACGTGATTATATACTGTGTATAACACTTTCCCGTGTATATACACTGCTCGTGACAGTGTGACATGATTATATACTGTGTATAACACTTTCCCGTGTATATACACTGCTCGTTGCAGTCTGACATGATTATATACTGTGTATAACACTTTCCCGTGAATATACACTGCTCGTGACAGTCTGACATGATTATATACTGTGTATAACACTTTCCCGTGTATATACACTGCTCGTGACAGTCTGACATGATTATACACTGTGTATAACACTTTTCCGTGTATATACACTGCTCGTTACACTCTGACATGATTATATACTGTGTATAACACTTTCCTGTGTATATACACTGCTCGTTACAGTCTGACATGATTATACACTGTGTATAACACTTTCCTGTGTATATACACTGCTCATTACAGTCTGACATGATTATACACTGTGTATAACACTTTCCTGTGTATATACACTGCTCGTTACAGTCTGACATGATTATATACTGTGTATAACACTTTCCTGTGTATATACACTGCTCATTACAGTCTGACATGATTATACACTGTGTATAACACTTTCCTGTGTATATACACTGCTCGTTACAGTCTGACATGATTATACACTGTGTATAACACTTTCCTGTGTATATACACTGCTCGTTACAGTCTGACATGATTATACACTGTGTATAACACTTTCCTGTGTATATACACTGCTCATTACAGTCTGACATGATTATACACTGTGTATAACACTTTCCTGTGTATATACACTGCTCGTGGCAGTCTGACGTGATTATACACTGTGTATAACACTTTCCCGTGTATATACACTGCTCGTGGCAGTCTGACGTGATTATACACTGTGTATAACACTTTCCCGTGTATATACACTGCTCGTGGCAGTCTGACGTGATTATACACTGTGTATAACACTTTCCCGTGTATATACACTGCTCGTGGCAGTCTGACGTGATTATACACTGTGTATAACACTTTCCCGTGTATATACACTGCTCGTGGCAGTCTGACGTGATTATACACTGTGTATAACACTTTCCCGTGTATATACACTGCTCGTGACAGTCTGACGTGATTATACACTGTGTATAACACTTTCCCGTGTATATACACTGCTCGTGACAGTCTGACGTGATTATATACTGTGTATAACACTTTCCCGTGTATATACACTGCTCGTGGCAGTCTGACGTGATTATACACTGTGTATAACACTTTCCCGTGTATATACACTGCTCGTGACAGTCTGACGTGATTATACACTGTGTATAACACTTTCCCGTGTATATACACTGCTCGTGACAGTCTGACGTGATTATACACTGTGTATAACACTTTCCCGTGTATATACACTGCTCGTGACAGTCTGACGTGATTATACACTGTGTATAACACTTTCCCGTGTATATACACTGCTCGTTACAGTCTGACGTGATTATACACTGTGTATAACACTTTCCCGTGTATATACACTGCTCGTGACAGTCTGACGTGATTATATACTGTGTATAACACTTTCCCGTGTATATACACTGCTCGTGACAGTCTGACGTGATTATATACTGTGTATAACACTTTCCCGTGTATATACACTGCTCGTGACAGTGTGACATGATTATACACTGTGTATAACACTTTCCCGTGTATATACACTGCTCGTTACAGTCTGACATGATTATATACTGTGTATAACACTTTCCCGTGTATATACACTGCTCGTGACAGTCTGACATGATTATACACTGTGTATAACACTTTTCTGTGTATATACACTGCTCGTTACAGTCTGACATGATTATATACTGTGTATAACACTTTCCCGTGTATATACACTGCTCGTGGCAGTCTGACATGATTATATACTGTGTATAACACTTTCCCGTGTATATACACTGCTCGTTACAGTCTGACGTGATTATATACTGTGTATAACACTTTCCCGTGTATATACACTGCTCGTGGCAGTCTGACGTGATTATATACTGTGTATAACACTTTCCTGTGTATATACACTGCTCGTGACAGTCTGACATGATTATATACTGTGTATAACACTTTCCCGTGTATATACACTGCTCGTGACAGTCTGACGTGATTATACACTGTGTATAACACTTTCCCGTGTATATACACTGCTCGTGGCAGTCTGACGTGATTATACACTGTGTATAACACTTTCCTGTGTATATACACTGCTCGTTACAGTCTGACGTGATTATACACTGTGTATAACACTTTCCTGTGTATATACACTGCTCGTTACAGTCTGACATGATTATACACTGTGTATAACACTTTCCCGTGTATATACACTGCTCGTTACAGTCTGACGTGATTATACACTGTGTATAACACTTTCCTGTGTATATACACTGCTCGTTACAGTCTGACGTGATTATATACTGTGTATAACACTTTCCCGTGTATATACACTGCTCGTTACAGTCTGACATGATTATACACTGTGTATAACACTTTCCCGTGTATATACACTGCTCGTTACAGTCTGACGTGATTATATACTGTGCATAACACTTTCCCGTGTATATACACTGCTCGTTACAGTCTGACGTGATTATATACTGTGTATAACACTTTCCCGTGTATATACACTGCTCGTGACAGTCTGACGTGATTATATACTGTGCATAACACTTTCCCGTGTATATACACTGCTCGTGACAGTCTGACGTGATTATATACTGTGCATAACACTTTCCCGTGTATATACACTGCTCGTTACAGTCTGACGTGATTATATACTGTGCATAACACTTTCCCGTGTATATACACTGCTCGTTACAGTCTGACGTGATTATATACTGTGTATAACACTTTCCTGTGTATATACACTGCTCGTGACAGTCTGACATGATTATATACTGTGTATAACACTTTCCTGTGTATATACACTGCTCGTTACAGTCTGACATGATTATATACTGTGTATAACACTTTCCCGTGTATATACACTGCTCGTTACAGTCTGACATGATTATATACTGTGTATAACACTTTCCTGTGTATATACACTGCTCGTTACAGTCTGACATGATTATATACTGTGTATAACACTTTCCCGTGTATATACACTGCTCGTTACAGTCTGACATGATTATACACTGTGTATAACACTTTCCTGTGTATATACACTGCTCGTTACAGTCTGACATGATTATATACTGTGTATAACACTTTCCTGTGTATATACACTGCTCGTTACAGTCTGACATGATTATATACCTATTGATTTGCTCATTTTAAGGCTGCTGCCTAGTGACTAGGACGTTACCCACGTTATAATTTATAGAGATTGTGCACCGAAGTTTCAGTCCCACCAGCCATTCTTTCTCTTTTAGCCGTTCTTTAGTGCTGTAGAAGGTGTAGGGCTGGTGCTCACTGTGGAAGGTGTTAGGTCTCACTGTGGAAGGTGTTAGGTCTCACTGTGGAAGGTGTTAGGTCTCACTGTGGAAGGTGTTAGGTCTCACTGTGGAAGGTGTTAGGACAGAGCTTCCTAAACCTTCTCCTGGGGAGCCCACGGGCAGTGGGATTTTGATGGTATCCACAGTGACAGTGCATGAGATAAATTTGCAAATCCAGTATATAATTTACTTATTTATATTCCACCTTTTGTGACATTTCAGAGCGGATTACATCCCTGTGTCCAGTGGGCTCAGAATCTAAGCCTCTACCTGAGGCTGCCCAAGGTCAGGAGAAGCAGCAGCAGGATATTCACATTTATCTCTTGCTTATTAACTGCGGTTATCCTGAAATCCCAACCAGCTGTGGGCTCCCTCAGGCAGGTCCTAACACCTTCTGCAGTGAGAGAAGCTGGCACCCCCTATCCCCCTTACCATCTCCTAGACCAGGGAACTATTCTTAGGCATGCAGGGCTCCTGGCAGGATGATGACCAGACTGGGGGAGTCTGCAGCGCAGCCACATGGCTGTAACCCATCCGAGCTTTCCAGTTCTCTGCACTCAGACCCGAAAGAGGGGCCAGGGGCAGATCGGCCTCCTGTCGGGGCTTCGGGCATGCCCCAGCGGGCCAGTCATCCAAACCACAGCCCAAACCACAGCCCAACACCAACCCGCAGCATCTCTTCTCTCCGTTTAAGGCTGCCTATCAATGTTCAGTCCGGTGGCTGCATGGGCCTGGGACCTGCCCCACTCTCTTCACATGCACCTCTCACCCAGTGCAGCACCACTGATGGTTCCCCTGGCATCCTGCTTCTCTCTTTTCCCTGCTGGTGGGGCAGGGATGAAGAAAACCAGCTGCAGGCCGCTGGTGGGGATGAAAAAATTTGTTGCTCAACTGAGGGTCACTGCCAGAGCCCAAGCCAGCGGGGACAAGGACCGGAGCTGCAGGCTGCCGGCAAAGATGAAGACAAACGCTGCAGGCCGCCACTATAGCTCAAGCTGGCAGGGCCATAAAAACAGCTGCAGGTTACTGCAGGAAGCTAAAAAGAGAAGTGCTCAGCTGAGCGAGGCCAGCGGGGTGACGACAGGAGCTGCAGGCCAGTAGGGCTGAAGAAAGAAGGAGGAGGCAGATTGTGTGGTGAAGAAAAGGATGAAGCACAATTGTGAGAGGGGGGTGTTTGTGTGTGGGTGTGTAAGTGAGAGCAAGTATTTATTTATTTATGTGTTTTTTTTATACCGAAGTATTAGTGTTGGCCTTCACTCCGGTGGTGTGTATGAGAGAAAGAGGGAGTATGCTTGTGTGTGTGAGAGAGAAAGAGACAGAGGGAGGGCGCTTATCTGTTTGTGTGAGAGAGAGGAAAGTGCTACTATGTGTGTGAGAAAGAGGGAGCATGCTTCTGTGTGTGTGTGAGAGAGAGGAAGCATGTATCTGTGTGTGTGTGTGTGTGTGTGTGAGACAGAGAGAGGGAGCATGTTTCTTTGTGAAAAGAAAGAAGAGCATGCTTCTGTGTGTGTGTGTGAGAGAGAGAGAGGCATGCTTCTGGGTGGAAGACATGGAGAATGCTTCTGTGTATGTGTGTGAGAGAGAGGGGACATGCTCCTGGGTGTGAGAGAGGGAGAATGCTTCTGTGTATGTGAGAAAGATGGTACATGCTTCTGTGTGTGAGAGAGAGAGGGAGCATGCATCTGTATGTGTGTGTGTGTGTGTGTGTGTGTGTGTGTGTGTGAGAGAGAGAGAGAGAGAGAGAGGGGACATGCTCCTGGGTGTGAGAGAGGGAGAATGCTTCTGTGTATGTGAGAAAGATGGTACATGCTTCATGTGTGTGAGAGAGAGAGGGAGCATGCATCTGTATGTGTGTGTGTGTGTGAGAGAGAGAGAGAGAGAGAGGGGACATGCTCCTGGGTGTGAGAGAGGGAGAATGTTTCTGTGTGTATATGTGTGAAAGGGCGTGTGCTTTTGTCTTTGTGTGTGTGTGTGTGTGTGTGTGTGTGTGAGAGAGAGGGGACATGCTCCTGGGTGTGAGAGAGGGAGAATGTTTCTGTGTGTATATGTGTGAGAGGGCGTGTGCTTTTGTCTTTGTATGTGTGTGTGTGTGTGTGTGTATATGTATGAGAGAGAGAGAGGGAGCGTGCTTTTGCTGTAGCATGACTTGTTCTGTTTTTCCTAATAGGATGTGTGTTGGTGTTGTAGGGTCTGATGTAATAGCTGCAGAGTTGCATTAGGGTTGTTACTAGTAGAGTGTTGGCAGTTAGTGCTTTTTTGGTATAAGAGGTTTCCTATGTTGTAATTGTAATTTAATTTACTCGTGGCTTTCTGAGTGCCAAGCCCACACTCAGTGCGGGTTGCAATAGGCCTAATCCCATATGGGCTCCAAGCATCTCTGCAGGGTTTTCTGGTTGGCACCACAGCCAGGGGCGGATTGGCCGATCAGGAGATCGGGAATCCCCCTGGTGGGCCGGTCGCTCTGGTCACGGAGTCTGCCGAGCATGGCCGCGACAGAGCCACGCTCGGCAGATCATGGGGTATCTCCTGGGCCGGCCTGGGCAGAAAATCCCCGGGCCGATCTGTACCCGGAATCCGCCCCTGACCACAGCAGTGAAGGTAAATACAGCAAACATAATATTTTTACTTAGAAGACTGCACTATGAATGTACTTTTTTCATGTAAAATCTTATTATAGGTGCATCATTTTTAACTGGGGGTGTGGAGGGTGGAGCTGGGGCTGGGGAAAGGCTGTTGAAGGTTTTCCCAGGGTCCTGATGCCCTGGGCTGCTCTGGCCCCACGTGAGAAAGCTGAATTCCAGCTGTAGCTGAGCTGTCGTAGGCCAGGCCCTCCCTATAATCGTGGCCAGGGCTTCATTTCTCTTTTTCTGGATCCCTGGAGGAAGCTGTAAGTATGGATGTCATCTGTGCCCCCTCCTCCCAGGTGTAGGTAGGCAGAGCAGAGCCTATGGCAGTGTTTCCCACCTAGTGCACCTCCAGACCTGACCTGATCAGGTTCTGCCATGGAAAGGTCACCACTGCCTGATGCTCTGACCCAGGGCATCACCTGGGCTCTGCTCTCAGCGCCTTCCAGCAAGCAGAGACACCAGCCGAGGCTCTTACACGGCTGGGAATGCCTTTCTGAGAACAGGAGTAATCGTGCAAGCCTTTTCTAGCTGCAGCGTGAGCCTGGAGCCTGCTAATTAGTGGGCAGCGTGCAGGGCAGAGATAGCTGGCGCCCACAGACAGCGCACACATCCCCTCCTCATCTTCCCCGCCTGAATCCCTGAAGCCTCAATCTTATCCTCAGGCTGCGTAGGACGGGTGGGAGTGGGCACTGAGTGAGCACTGGAGTATTCAGTGCGAGTGCTGCGAGCTCTGTCAGCCGCATGCAGCAGCCAAGGTGACTGTAACTGAGCTCACCCCACACCAATATCTCCCCTCTCCCTTGGGAGCTGAGACATTATCACAGGTTTGCCTTTGCCCTTTCGCTCTTGTTTTGGAAGAGAGATTGGTGGGACTTTCAGTACCCTAAGTCCTTTTGGCCATATACGTCCTCTCCATTGTCTTCACGGAGAGGGTGGTGGATGCCTGGAAGGCCCTTCCGGAGGAGGCGGTGAAGATGAAAACAGTGAAAGATTTCAAAGGGGCCTGGGATAAACCCTGTGGGTCCCTAAAGGTTACAGGATGGGAATGAAGAAGAGAGGGCATGGGGGTAACTTGCTGGTGTGGGGGTTACTCCCCTTAACCAAGAAGCCTTCATACTGTGGTTGCAACTTCAGCATTGCTCTCTGCTTCAATGACAAGAGGTAACGGGGAATTGGACTCAGACGGCAGCCTGTAAGGGGGTGACCTGTACGGCGCAGCAGATGCTGGGCATTTGGTCCTTCTCTGCCCTCGTTTCTATGTTTCTGTGTTTCAGTGCCTGCTCCACGGAGGTCGGTGTCTCACGTTACAGTTTTGTTAACGTAGGTTTGCTTGAGGCGTGAAACAGCTGGTGAACCCTTGCCTAGGGACCCCTAGAAGCAGCAGACTCCGCGCAGCGCACGGTCAGTGGGAATTGGCTGAGGTGGGGGAGGCAAGGGAGGGGGTGAGCAGGAGGAGGAACTAGGGAGGCTTCTGCCTGCAAGGCTGGGCTGAGCTCTGAGGGGGGCAGGGAGTCTCCCGGAGCGGGAGGGTGCCAGGAAGGGGGGGAGAATGAGAAAGGGAGGAGGCTGCTTCAGGCTGAGGAAGGCCTGGCGACGTTTACATAATGGTGCGGCAGTGCTGGGGCAGCAAGGACTCACTGAATGAGCACATGAGCAGCATAAGAACATAAGAAATAGCCATGCTGGGTCAGACCAAGGGTCCATCAAGCCCAGCATCCTGGGTCCAACAGAGGCCAATCCAGGCCACAAGAACCTGGCAATTACCCAAACACTAAGAAGATCCCATGCTACTGATGCAATTAATAGCAGTGGCTATTCCCTAAGTCAACTTGATTAATAGCAGTTAATGGACTTCTCCTCCAAGAACTTATCCAAACCTTTTTTAAACCCAGCTACACTAACTGCACTAACCACATCCTCTGGCAACAAATTCCAGAGCTTTATTGTGCGTTGAGTGAAAAAGAACTTTCTCAGATTAGTCTTAAATGTGCCCCATGCTAACTTCATGGAGTGTCCCCTAGTCTTTCTATTATTCGAAAGTGAAAATAACCGATTCACATCTACCCGTTCTAGACCTCTCATGATTTTAAACACCTCTATCATATCCCCCCTCAGCCGTCTCTTCTCCAAGCTGAACAGCCCTAACCTCTTCAGCCTTTCCTCATAGGGGAGCTGTTCCATCCCCTTTATCATTTTGGTCGCCCTTCTCTGTCTATGTCTGACTGTGTGTGTCTGTGTGTCTGTGTCTCTGTCTGACTGTGTGTGTCTGTCTCTATCTGTGTCTGTGTGTCTCTCTGTCTCTGTCTGACTGTGTGTGTCTGTCTCTGTCTGTGTCTGTGTGTCTCTCTGTCTATGTCTGACTGTGTGTGTGTGTCTGTCTGTGTGTCTGTCTCTGTCTCTGTCTGACTGTATGTGTCTGTGTGTCTGTGTCTCTGTCTGACTGTGTGTGTCTGTCTCTGTCTGTGTCTGTGTGTCTCTCTGTCTCTGTCTGACTGTGTGTGTCTGGCACTGGCTGGCAGTAAGGTTGTCTCATTACTTGGCAATTGTTCAAGAACTGATTGGTTGGCAAAAGACTTTAACAGCAGATCAGAAATCCAGGCTATATGAGAGATGTAACCAAAGTTGGGAGGGGAGAGACTGACGGATTGCACGGATAGAAGTGGGACTGCAGCTCAGTTTGTTCTCCCTTGGCCTCAGGTCTAGGGTGTGCTCTATTTAGTTGTTTAGGAAAAACCATGACATTTATGTTGGGAGATTTTTGTATCGATGCTGCCAGGTTGCAGGTGATGTGATGGTGACTCTCAGACCATCGATGTGATGTGATGGTGACTCTCAGACCATCGATGTGATGGTGACTCTCAGACCATCGATGTGATGTGATGGTGACTCTCAGACCATCGATGTGATGTGATGGTGACTCTCAGACCATCGATGTGATGTGATGGTGATGAGAGGTCTCAGACCATCGGCTTGCTGTGCTTTTGGGAGGCCCGCGCTGCACAGCCTGTGAGTGAGGCAGATACTCCCCCCGGGCTGATGTTTTCCTGCAATCTGCCCCTGTCCAGGGCTGCCAGAAAGCTTGAGATGGTTGGGAGGGAAGTTTCCAGCAGTTCCCGGCTGTAAGTGAGCTTCTTACAAAGGAGAAAACGATTAACCCACAGGGGAGCTAAAGATTTTGGGGAAGCTGAAATAGCTGAGTTCATAGCGCACTCACTTCCCACACAAGAAAAGTGACAACAAGGGGTTAAATCGTCTCCCAGTTTTGGATGTTGGAAGGGTGTGGGCTTGCTGTCTCTTTGCCAGAGATATTGGGGAATACTCAGGGCCAGATCTAAGATTAGAAATGGGAACGGGAGGGCTTCACCCCCCGAACATCCAAAAGCAGCCGCTACAAGTTGGCACCTTAGGCACCATCCTGTGTGGCCCTTAGCAGTGCTGGCTGGCCATTTTGCAAAGCATGCTGGGGGATTTTAGGGCCATGCTGGGGGATTTTAGGGCCATGCTGGGGGATTTGCCTCTTTGTAGGCAGTGCTGGGGAAAGCTGCCTTATTATTCTCCTTTACTCGTGCGCCAGGAAGCAAACTACCTGGCCTTCCGGGAAAAAGCCGAGGCCGGGCTCACGAAGGGGCACATTCAGCCTTTTCCTGCCCTTGGCCCTTACGCCTTGCACTGGCACTCGGGGTGAATCTCATTAGTCAGGTTACGGCTGCTTAAATCTTCATTTCTGAAGCGCGCTCCGAGGCCAAGGCTGGCAGAAGCTGGAACATGAGATGCGGGTGAATAAATAAAACAGCATCTCGGGGAGCGTTGGCGCGCTGCGGCAGTGGAGGACGAGCTTCCTGCTTTGCTGTGGGAGCTGTGATTTTATCCTCATTGTGTTGTGAGGGACGCTGCCTCTCCGTAAACCCTTCTTAGGCGGACGGAGAGGTTTTCTGTTGTGTTTTATTTGTAGCTGTTGGCGGAAAGAGACGAGGCAAAGGGAAAACTGACTGAGCAGGTCAGAGGTGCGATGCCCTCTCCCTGGTTAAGGAGAACCGGATGGAAAGAGAGCAGCAGGGAGGCTCCAGGCCTCTGCCTGCACGGCCACTGGACGGGCGTGGGCATGGCTTCTGATATTAATTGCTCCGGGTTTTTAAGGGGCGAGCGTGGATGTTGCTGGTGATCCGCACAGAGTCCACGCCAAAGGGATCTGTGCTGGTTTACTGTAGATGGAAAGGGAAGTTCAGCGGAGGCGTGGGGTGATGGCAAGAGCCGGCAGGTATACGGGGGGGGGGGGGATACCAGAGAGGGAGAAGCAGGCTGCTACCGAAACAGCAGGTCTTTCACAAGGAACATCCTGATGTCCTGCAAGAGGATTTCCCATTCTGCCATTAGCATTGGGGATTATTCGCATTTTGGTCCTGAGGTGTAAGGTCCTATAACTTGCCAGCTGGATTTCCTTAGACGTTGGGGCAGAGATGTGACAATGCTCCTCCCTACAGCAGCAAGGACAGCTGGTTTTCAGGATGTACAAAATATGCAAATGTCCCTCAGGAACATTCACCCTGGTTTTGGAGGAGCAGAGCTGCGCGGCTCAGGACTGAGGTACTGCAGGACATGTGCTGCAGCTTTTCTCGGGGTGCAATATATTACTGTAGTACGGCAGGCTCACAGCCTCGGTGGCCGCATTCCCGTCTCTGACCAGAGCGGCTGCCTGCAAAGGTCTCCCTCCTGCCCCTGGAGGAAGCCGTGCACACAGCTGACAGGGCTGCTGCATTGCAGGCCGAAGGGTGCAATGCCCTGGCTCTCAGAGGGAGCCACGTTCCAGACCCCTTGTGCCCACACAATGCCTGGGTTGCAGAGCTGGACTCCTGCTCAGGCCTGCCTAGGGCAGAAAACGTTTGGGGGGGGGGGGGGGGTGCCAGAATTCTGCCCTGGCTGCACCCCACCGCCTGCCCTGCCGGTAGGGGAAGTTCACAGCCCTGGCAGTCTGGGCAGCGTTGGGGACCTGCTTGCTTGGTGCTATCTCTGCCCACCCAGCTCCTCCTCTGCAGTGTCCATCACATACTGGAGGCTGCCACTCAGGGGCCAGGCCACCCTGACACTACCGTGGGCTTTCACCCCAGGCCATGACCTTGCAAGGAGAGAGATTAGCAGGACAATGCATGGAAACAGAAAATAGAGCAAACTTATCAGTAACAAGGAATGAATAATGAATAAGAAGGAAGAGGTGCTGGCCTCTAATAACAGCAGGGAGTGGCATGCGGAAGGGGAGCCTGGCAGGAGTGGCTCCCGTCTCTCTATAGGCAGCAGTGACTGAAAGGCCAGCTCTGGCATTAAAGCCCCCACACTCGTCTGGCTTGGTCTTGACCATAAATTTCTGATTTATAACCTGAGCTGAGATTCACTGGCAGACGTCTGCCTTCCTACTGCCCACGCCCATCCCTCTCATACCTGAATCTCAGTGGGCCTGGGCAAACCCCTGGTGATACGATAGTGTGGAGGCTCCCGGAGGAGCCTCACCTCCTTCCACGTGCAGGGGCGACCCCTGCCGGCGAGAAGTGGCCCTGCAGGAAGACCGCGGACCCACCAGCTTCTCAGTGCTGCTGCTGCTCCGAGCGGCGCGTAAATAATAAGCTCTTCAGAAGGGGATCCGGGAGGGTGTGGGTGAGGTACGTGTCGGGTCTCCCATGGAGAGCTCCGAGTGCAGGAGCAGACGTGACTGATGGGACGTTTTTGCCTCTGATGGACCCAGAACTGGACTGGGTGATTAGTTTCCGGAGGTAATTTCACGGAAGATTAGCGTAGTCTCTCCATTAAGGGACGGGATGCAGGCAGCAGTGTCCTCCTGTCATTGCTGGATTTTTCTGGTAAATCTTTTCATTAGAGACGGTGTCACAGAGGCAGGGGTCAGTGCTCCGTGCCCGGGCAGCACCATCCAGTGAAAGGTTCCTGCGCGGCCTCTGAACTGCTCCTGGGGGACTTCCTTTCTCACTGCACTCTGGCCCCAGCTGAGATCAAATTCCCTTGTGCACAAGTTCTGAAGGAACTAAAAAATGAAATTTCAGACCTATTAGTAAAAATTTGTAACCTATCATTAATATCATCCATTGTACCTGAAGACTGGAGGATAGCAAATGTAACCCCAATATTTAAAAAGGGCTCCAGGGGCGATCCGGGAAACTACAGACCGGTTAGCCTGACTTCAGTGCCAGGAAAAATAGTGGAAAGTGTTCTAAACATCAAAATCACAGAACATATAGAAAGACATGGTTTAATGGAACAAAGTCAACATGGCGTTACCCAGGGCAAGTCTTGCCTCACAAATCTGCTTCACTTTTTTGAAGGAGTTAATAAACATGTGGATAAAGGTGAACCGGTAGATATAGTATACTTGGATTTTCAGAAGGCGTTTGACAAAGTTCCTCATGAGAGGCTTCTAGGAAAAGTAAAAAGTCATGGGATAGGAGGGGATGTCCTTTCGCGGATTACAAACTGGCTAAAAGACAGGAAACAGAGAGTAGGATTAAATGGGCAATTTTCTCAGTGGAAGGGAGTGGACAGTGGAGTGCCTCAGGGATCTGTATTGGGACCCTTACTGTTCAATATATTTATAAATGATCTGGAAAGAAATACGATGAGTGAGGTAATCAAATTTGCAGATGACACAAAATTGTTCAGAGTAGTTAAATCACAAGCAGATTGTGATAAATTGCAGGAAGACCTTGTGAGACTGGAAAATTGGGCATCGAAATGGCAGATGAAATTTAATGTGGATAAGTGCAAGATGATGCATATAGGGAAAAATAACCCATGCTATAATTACACAATATTAGGTTCCATATTAGGTGCTACGACCCAAGAAAGAGATCTAGGCGTCATAGTGGATAACACATTGAAATCGTCGGCTCAGTGTGCTGCGGCAGTCAAAAAAGCAAACAGAATGTTGGGAATTATTAGAAAAGGAATGGTGAATAAAACGTAAAATGTCATAATGCCTCTGTATCGCTCCATGGAGAGACCGCACCTTGAATACTGTGTACAATTCTGGTCGCCGCATCTCAAAAAAGATATAAATGCGATGGAGAAGGTACAGAGAAGGGCAACCAAAATGATAAGGGGAATGGAACAGCTCCCCTATGAGGAAAGACTAAAGAGGTTAGGACTTTTCAGCTTGGAGAAGAGACGGCTGAGGGGGGATATGATAGAGGTGTTTAAAATCATGAACACGGGTAGATGTGAATCGGTTATTTACTCTTTCAGATAATAGAAAGACTAGGGGACACTCCATGAAGTTAGCATGGGGCACATTTAAAACTAATCAGAGAAAGTTATTTTTTTACTCAACGCACAATTAAACTCTGGAATTTGTTGCCAGAGGATGTGGTTAGTGCAGTTAGTATAGCTGTGTTTAAAAAAGGATTGGATAAGTTCTTGGAGGAGAAGTCCATTACCTGCTATTAAGTTCACTTAGAGAATAGCCACTGCCATTAGCAATGGTTACATGGAATAGACTTAGTTTTTGGGTACTTGCCAGGTTCTTATGGCCTGGATTGGCCACTGTTGGAAACAGGATGCTGGGCTTGATGGACCCTTGGTCTGACCCAGTATGGCACGTTCTTATGTTACTTATGTTCTTAAACCTCATAAGAACATAAGAACATGCCACACGGGGTCACCTCAAGGGTCCATCAAGCCCAGTATCCTGTTTCCAACAGTGCCCAAGCCAGGCCACAAGTCCAAGGCAGGATCCCAGTCTGCTTATCCCTTCTATAGGGGACTTGGTGCTACAGAACAAAGTTTCTGCAATTCTTTCGCCCAAAAATTCAGACAGCAAATTTGTATGGGGAATACGTTTCAGCGGTGGGAACAGGCTCTTGGAAGATTACCCAGCCCTTCATTGCTCCCTGGGTGGGTGAGATCTGTAAATAGGGGTGCAGATCTCTGCGGGGGCTTATTCCTTGGGCAGCTGTGAAAGTGCCTGTGACCTTTCCCACTGAGAACGGGTCTGCAGGGAATATGAAATTGCTGTGATCCTGTTCAGCAGGCAGGCTGAGGACAGCATGGGTTATGCACTGTCAGATGTTCTCTGTAGGGGGTGACATACAGCGTCTCGGTAATAAAAGATAGACTGGCATAGTGCCAAATGATGGGCTATGATTGGTTGGCTGGATTCTTCTGTGTGTGTCTGTGTGTGAGAGTGTGTGTCTGTGTGTGAGGGAAGCTTGCACTGCTGCTACCTGTGCTGTACCTGTTCTGTGGTGGGGCAGTGTCTGTGTGTGAGGGAAGCTTGCACTGCTGCTGCCTGTGCTGTACCTGTCCTGTGGTGGGACAGTGTCTGTGTGTGAGGGAAGCTTGCACTGCTGCTGCCTGTGCTGTACCTGTCCTGTGTTGGGACAGTGTCTGTGTGTGAGGGAAGCTTGCACTGCTGCTGCTCCTGCTGTACCTGTTCTATGTTTGGGCGTTGTGTGTGTTTATATGTGTGTGTGTGAAGCTTGCATTGTGCAATCTGTGCTGTCCCTGTTCCGGATTTATCTAAGTGTGTGTGTGAAGCTTTTGTGCATGTGTGAGAAGCTTGCATTGTGCTACCTGTGCTGTCCCTGTTCTGGGTGTGTGTGTGTGTGTGTGTGTGTGTGTGAAGGAAGCTTGTACTGCTGCTGCCCATGCTGTATTTGTTCTGTGGTTGGGCAGCGTGTGTGTGTTTATGTGTGTGTTTTTCAAGCTTACATTGCTGCTACCTGTGCTATCCCTGTTTTGTGTGTGTGTGTGAAGCTCATGTAGGTGCATGTGTGTGAAACTCATTCTACTACTGCTTGTGCTGTACCTATTCTGTGGTTGGGCAGTGTGTGTGTGTGTGTGTGTGTGTGTGTGTGTGTGTGAAGCTCATGTAGGTGCATGTGTGTGAAACTCATTCTACTACTGTTTGTGCTGTACCTATTCTGTGGTTGGGCAGTGTGTGTGTGTGTGTGTGAAGCTCATGTAGGTGCATGTGTGTGAAACTCATTCTACTACTGCTTGTGCTGTACCTATTCTGTGGTTGGGCAGTGTGTGTGTGTGTGTGTGTGTGAAGCTCATGTAGGTGCATGTGTGTGAAACTCATTCTACTACTGCTTGAGCTGTACCTATTCTGTGGTTGGGCAGTGTGTGTGTGTGTGTGTGTGTGTGTGTGTGTGTGTGTGAAGCTCATGTAGGTGCATGTGTGTGAAACTCATTCTACTACTGCTTGTGCTGTACCTATTCTGTGGTTGGGCAGTGTGTGTGTGTGTGTGTGTGTGAAGCTCATGTAGGTGCATGTGTGTGAAACTCATTCTACTACTGTTTGTGCTGTACCTATTCTGTGGTTGGGCAGTGTGTGTGTGTGTGAAGCTCATGTAGGTGCATGTGTGTGAAACTCATTCTACTACTGCTTGTGCTGTACCTATTCTGTGGTTGGGCAGTGTGTGTGTGTGTGTGAAGCTCATGTAGGTGCATGTGTGTGAAACTCATTCTACTACTGTTTGTGCTGTACCTATTCTGTGGTTGGGCAGTGTGTGTGTGTGTGTGTGAAGCTCATGTAGGTGCATGTGTGTGAAACTCATTCTACTACTGCTTGTGCTGTACCTATTCTGTGGTTGGGCAGTGTGTGTGTGTGTGTGAAGCTCATGTAGGTGCATGTGTGTGAAACTCATTCTACTACTGTTTGTGCTGTACCTATTCTGTGGTTGGGCAGTGTGTGTGTGTGTGAAGCTCATGTAGGTGCATGTGTGTGAAACTCATTCTACTACTGCGTGTGCTGTACCTATTCTGTGGTTGGGCAGTGTGTGTGTGTGTGTGTGTGAAGCTCATGTAGGTGCATGTGTGTGAAACTCATTCTACTACTGTTTGTGCTGTACCTATTCTGTGGTTGGGCAGTGTGTGTGTGTGTGTGTGAAGCTCATGTAGGTGCATGTGTGTGAAGCTCATGTAGGTGCATGTGTGTGAAACTCATTCTACTACTGCTTGTGCTGTACCTATTCTGTGGTTGGGCAGTGTGTGTGTGTGTGTGTGTGTGTGTGTGTGTGTGTGTGAAGCTCATGTAGGTGCATGTGTGTGAAACTCATTCTACTACTGTTTGTGCTGTACCTATTCTGTGGTTGGGCAGTGTGTGTGTGTGTGTGAAGCTCATGTAGGTGCATGTGTGTGAAACTCATTCTACTACTGCTTGTGCTGTACCTATTCTGTGGTTGGGCAGTGTGTGTGTGTGTGTGTGTGTGAAGCTCATGTAGGTGCATGTGTGTGAAACTCATTCTACTACTGCTTGAGCTGTACCTATTCTGTGGTTGGGCAGTGTGTGTGTGTGTGTGTGTGTGTGTGTGTGTGTGTGTGTGTGAAGCTCATGTAGGTGCATGTGTGTGAAACTCATTCTACTACTGCTTGTGCTGTACCTATTCTGTGGTTGGGCAGTGTGTGTGTGTGTGTGTGTGTGTGTGTGTGTGTGTGTGTGAAGCTCATGTAGGTGCATGTGTGTGAAACTCATTCTACTACTGTTTGTGCTGTACCTATTCTGTGGTTGGGCAGTGTGTGTGTGTGTGTGAAGCTCATGTAGGTGCATGTGTGTGAAACTCATTCTACTACTGCTTGTGCTTTACCTATTCTGTGGTTGGGCAGTGTGTGTGTGTGTGTGAAGCTCATGTAGGTGCATGTGTGTGAAACTCATTCTACTACTGTTTGTGCTGTACCTATTCTGTGGTTGGGCAGTGTGTGTGTGTGTGTGTGAAGCTCATGTAGGTGCATGTGTGTGAAACTCATTCTACTACTGCTTGTGCTGTACCTATTCTGTGGTTGGGCAGTGTGTGTGTGTGTGTGAAGCTCATGTAGGTGCATGTGTGTGAAACTCATTCTACTACTGTTTGTGCTGTACCTATTCTGTGGTTGGGCAGTGTGTGTGTGTGTGAAGCTCATGTAGGTGCATGTGTGTGAAACTCATTCTACTACTGCGTGTGCTGTACCTATTCTGTGGTTGGGCAGTGTGTGTGTGTGTGTGTGTGTGTGTGTGTGTGTGTGTGTGTGTGTGAAGCTCATGTAGGTGCATGTGTGTGAAACTCATTCTACTACTGTTTGTGCTGTACCTATTCTGTGGTTGGGCAGTGTGTGTGTGAAGCTCATGTAGGTGCATGTGTGTGAAGCTCATGTAGGTGCATGTGTGTGAAACTCATTCTACTACTGCTTGTGCTGTACCTATTCTGTGGTTGGGCAGTGTGTGTGTGTGTGTGTGTGTGCGTGTGAAGCTCATGTAGGTGCATGTGTGTGAAACTCATTCTACTACTGTTTGTGCTGTACCTATTCTGTGGTTGGGCAGTGTGTGTGTGTGTGTGTGAAGCTCATGTAGGTGCATGTGTGTGAAACTCATTCTACTACTGCTTGTGCTGTACCTATTCTGTGGTTGGGCAGTGTGTGTGTGTGTGTGAAGCTCATGTAGGTGCATGTGTGTGAAACTCATTCTACTACTGTTTGTGCTGTACCTATTCTGTGGTTGGGCAGTGTGTGTGTGTGTGAAGCTCATGTAGGTGCATGTGTGTGAAACTCATTCTACTACTGCTTGTGCTGTACCTGTTCTGTGGTTGGGCAGTGTGTGTGTGTGTGTGTGTGTGTGTGTGTGTGTGAAGCTCATGTAGGTGCATGTGTGTGAAACTCATTCTACTACTGTTTGTGCTGTACCTATTCTGTGGTTGGGCAGTGTGTGTGTGTGTGTGTGAAGCTCATGTAGGTGCATGTGTGTGAAGCTCATGTAGGTGCATGTGTGTGAAACTCATTCTACTACTGCTTGTGCTGTACCTATTCTGTGGTTGGGCAGTGTGTGTGTGTGTGCGTGTGAAGCTCATGTAGGTGCATGTGTGTGAAACTCATTCTACTACTGTTTGTGCTGTACCTATTCTGTGGTTGGGCAGTGTGTGTGTGTGTGTGAAGCTCATGTAGGTGCATGTGTGTGAAACTCATTCTACTACTGCTTGTACTGTACCTATTCTGTGGTTGGGCAGTGTGTGTGTGTGTGTGTGTGTGTGTGTGAAGCTTGCATTGTGCTACCTGTGCTGTCCCTGTTCTGCATTGGGGCATTATGTGTAGGTCTAGTTTGCACTGCATTGTCACTGCCTGTGCCGTATCTAATCTTGTGTGTGTGTGTGTGAAGCTTGCTTTGGTGCTGCCTATGCTGTCCCTGTTCTGTGTGTGTGTGTTTGTGTGAAGCTTGTGTCGGTGCAGCCTGGGCTGTCCCTGTTCTGAGTGTGTGTGAGTGTGTGTGTATGTGTGTGTGTGTGTGAAGCTTGCACTGTTGCTGCCCATGAAGTACCTGTTCTATGGATGAGCAGTGTGTCTGTTTATGTGTCTGTGTGTTAAGCGTGTGTGTGTGTGTGAGTGAAGCTTGTATTGCTGCTACCTGTTCTGTATTGGGGCAGTGTGTGTGTTAAGCGTGTGTGTGTGTGTGTGTGTGTGAAGCTTGCATTGCTGCAACCTGTTCTGTATTGGGGCAGTGTGTGTGTTAAGCGTGTGTGTGTGTGTGTGTTTTTGTGTGTGTGTGAAGCTTGCATTGCTGCTACCTGTTCTGTATTGGGGCAGTGTATATCTAGTTTGCACTGCACTGTCACTGCCTGTGCCGTACCTATTCTATATGTGTGTGAAGCTTGTGTGTTTGTGTGTGTGTGAAGTTTGCATTGGCGCAGCCTGGGCTGTCCCTGTTCTGGGTGTTTGTGATGTGTGTGTGACGCTTGCATTGCTGCTGCCTGTGCTGTCTGTATTCTGAGTGTGTGTGAATGTATGTGTGAAAACTTGTGTCGGTGCATGTGTGTGAAGCCTGCACTGCTGCTGCCTGTGCTGTTCCTGTTCTGTGGTTGGGCAGTGTGTGTGTGTGTGTGAAGCTTGTGTTGGTGCATGTGTGTGAAGCCTGCACTGCTGCTGCCTGTGCTGTTCCTGTTCTGTGGTTGGGCAGTGTGTGTGTGTGTGTGTGAAGCTTGTGTCGGTGCATCTGTGTGAAGCCTGCACTGCTGCTGCCTGTGCTGTTCCTGTTCTGTGGTTGGGTAGTGTGTGTGTGTGTGTGTGTGTGTGTGTGAAGCTTGTGTCGGTGCATGTGTGTGAAGCTTGCACTGCTGCTGCCTGTGCTGTTCCTGTTCTGTGGTTGGGTAGTGTGTGTGTGTGTGTGTGTGTGAAGCTTGTGTCGGTGCATGTGAGTGAAGCTTGCACTGCTGCTGCCATTGTGCAGTGTGTGTGTTTATGTGTCTGTGTGTTAAGCTTGTGTGTATGTGTGTGTGAAGCTTGCTTTGCCGCTACCTGTTCTGTATTGGGGCAGTGTATGTGTGTGTGTGTGTGTGTGTGTGAAGCTTGCTTTGCCGCTACCTGTTCTATATTGGGGCAGTGTGTGTGTGTGTGTGTGTGTGTGTGTGAAGCTTGCTTTGCCGCTACCTGTTCTATATTGGGGCAGTGTGTGTGTGTGTGTGTGTGTGTGTGTGTGTGTGAAGCTTGCTTTGCCGCTACCTGTTCTATATTGGGGCAGTGTGTGTGTGTGTGTGTGTGTGTGTGAAGCTTGCTTTGCCGCTACCTGTTCTGTATTGGGGCAGTGTGTGAATAGTTTGCACTGCACTGTCACTGCCTGTGCTGTACCTGTTGTGGGAAGAGAGAGTGCGTGGGTGGAGGGGAGGCAGTGCACGTCAGGGGGGGGGTTGATATGTGAACTTCCTTTTATAGATCTCTGGGTCAGGTCCATTTCACTGGTTCTTACTTCATGCAGAGAAATCAATTCCGCTTGTGTTCCATAAAGAGAGAGCGCGTGAACACGTTCTTGAGTTCCAGTGTTTATTGGCTTGTATTTTACTGTCGGCCTCAGAGGAGCGTAACTAATGGGAAATCCATAGGAGAAGTCAGACGCAAGCAGCCTGCTGGTTAATAAGGAGCGTGCTGCGCCTCTCCAGGACCCCGCGTGCACCGCCAGGGGCCTCGGCTCACGCCTTCAGAGCAATCTGGGGAGATGCAGACACCTAACGGGGAGGCTCTGTGACCCAATGCAGTGATAAGTGCTGGGGCCGACCTGGAAACGCCTCGTCCAGCCCCCGAGGAGCTTCAGGGTGCAGCTGCCTCCCCTAAGCCCTTCCTTCAGCTGTCCGTGCTGTAGTCGTTCTGTGGGCGTCTGCACCCCTTGGCTCGGGCCTGACAGGAAATCCCCGGATGAGTCATTGCTGGGGGCTCCCACCATCATCATTTCTCATTTATCTCCTGCTCTTCCAGCAGAGGATTTTAAAACGCATTGTAATGAAGTTGGTGTTTACAGTAAGCACAGTGAGGACATCAGCAATCGAGATTCAACAGGTACAAGTTACTTTAGCAGGTTACAGAGCTTGGAAATAAAGATATTACAGCAAATGTAGGCTTCATAACAGTACAGAGTGCATCAGCAATCGAGATTCAACAGGTACAAGTTACTTTAGCAGGTTACAGACCTTAGAAATAAAGATATTACAGCAAATGTAGGCTTCATAACAGTGCAGAGTGCATCAGCAATTGAGATTCAACAGGTACAAGTTACTTTAGCAGGTTACAGAGCTTGGAAATAAAGATATTACAGCAAATGTAGGCTTCATAACAGTACAGAGTGCATCAGCAATCGAGATTCAACAGGTACAAGTTACTTTAGCAGGTTACAGACCTTAGAAATAAAGATATTACAGCAAATGTAGGCTTCATAACAGTGCAGAGTGCATCAGCAATCGAGATTCAACAGGTACAAGTTACTTTAGCAGGTTACAGACCTTAGAAATAAAGATATTACAGCAAATGTAGGCTTCATAACAGTGCAGAGTGCATCAGCAACTGAATTCATCTGGATCAGATTATCAGGTTGGAAATGTAATAGACCACAGGTCAGGTGGTAGCTTGCTGGGGGGGGGGGAGGGGGTAGTTATTGGCGAGTACGTTGTAGTGCACTGTAACCTTTGCCGGTCACAGGGTCATCCCGCGATCGGTAGCACTCCCCCCCCCCCTTCCGGATGCAGATCACCTCTGAAGCAGCAAGGTTGCCGCCATGACACCACTGGCATTCCCGCTCCCTGGGCAGCCCTGGCCGCACTCACCCCAGGACGCTGACTGCCCCCACAGTGGTGAGAACGCCACCATGACACCACTGGCATTCCCGCTCCCTGGGCAGCCCTGGCCGCACTCACCCCAGGACGCTGACTGCCCCCACAGTGGTGAGAACGCCACCATGACACCACTGGCATTCCCGCTCCCTGGGCACCCCTGGCAGCACTCACCCCAGGACGCTGACTGCCCCCACAGTGGTGAGAGCGCCACCATGATGGCTACCGGCTCCCTCGATCCTCGGGCTTCCCTAGGTGCGTGCGCGGCGCCGTTTACAGTCCCCCCCGCAGCAGGAAACAGCCTGCTTGGAGCACTCGGATGTCATCACGGGGCCGAGTGTAGAGGCCCCAGCTGTGCTCACGTCCCTGCCTCCGCGACAAGTCTTCCTGCTTGATTGCAGTACGTGCTGCTCCTGCATTCCTGATCCTGCCCTGCCTCCCGGGCCTTGCCTAGTCCAGCCTGCAGGGTCCAGTGCCTTTGCCCTGTCCTATCTCCAGCCCGTCTTCAGTACAGACCTCTGCTATGGACCCAGACCACTCTTCTGCCTGCCACCTGTCACTGACCTTAGCTACAGACTTTGCCTACTTCTTGCTGGCCGCCCGCCTTGACCTCTGCTTCACCACTAGTAACTCTACAGCTACTTGTCCTGAACTTGACCCAGACCCAGACTCTCCTGTCCTATAAGCACTGTGGAGACCATCACCTAAGTCCCGCTGGTCCCTGGAGCCCAAAGGTGAAGCTCCAGGCTTGTCCCAGCCCAGGGCATGTTCGCCAGCTGTTGGCATGGGTCTAATGTTTTGCCTATGAGGCTGCGTCACCACAGCACAAGGGTCAACTATGCTTATATGACTTCATTCAAGTCTTTGGAGACTGTGGTTGAAGGGATCCAGTCTGAAGCTGAAGGTTCTGGCTTTGGGCCGAAGGCTGCTACAAATAACCAGGTTTTCAGCTGGTTCCCTGAGGAGGCCCAGCACAAGCCTGGACTCTATGGGTAGCAAGTTCCAGAGGGTGCGAAGTGATCCTGAGAAGGTCCTCGTCCTAGTGTTGGTGAGTCATTGGTCCTTAGGGGCTGGTACCTCTAGGCGGGCATGATTCGTGAACACAGTGGTGGAGAGGTGCTGTAGGGTGAGTTGGTTGTTGAGGTGGGCCCTTGAGGTCTTTGGAAGCCAGGACCAGGATCCTGCATATGATGTGGTAATGTGATTGAGATCAGTTTACAGATCTCAGCAGTGGGATGATTTGGTCAAACCTGCTGGTGTTTAGCATAGTTTGTGCTGCCGAGTTTTGCATGATCTGTAGATGATGGTTTAGGTTGATGTAATCCAGGCAGGAGATTACAGGGGCACTGGAGGGGGGTGGGGCTGGAAAATTGCCCCAACTCCACCTCCATCTCTGCCCCAACTGTCATTCTCTTACATGCATTGGGTCTCTGGGGAGGAAGGAGGGTAAGGGATCAAAGAGGAACAAAATGATGAAGGAATCTAAGGCAGGAGATGTGAAGAGATACGGGATGGAGGAGGACAGGGAGGAGAGAATGGGGGATTCAGGGAGGATAAGGAAAGGAGGGAGGGCAGCAAAGAGGAGTCAGGCATGGAAGGGAGGAGGGAGGATCAGGGATGGGATGGAAGAGGAGGAAAGAGCGAAGACTTGGGATGGGAGTGGAGGAGGAGGAGGGAAGATTGCGATAGGGTGGAGAAGGAAGGAACCACAGTCCCCCATCACACCTTCACCCCCTCTTTCTCTTATTCCCCCTTTGATATCTCCCTCATTCGCTTCCTCCCCCAACTTGATCCCTTAATTCATCCTCCCCCACCCCCACAAACCCCTCCCCCATCCTACTTCACGCCTGCACATCCCATCTCTTTCTCCCCCTCCCCAATGCAATCCCCAGTTCACTCCATCCCTCCTTCCCACTATAATCCAGTTTACTCTTTCCCTCCATTCCCAGTTCACTCTGTCCCTTCCCCCAATTCCCTCCCTGTGATGGGTTCACTACCTTCCCTACCCCCAAATCTTGATTCACTCTATCCCTCCCTCTCTCTCCTCGCAATCTCCAGTTCATGCCCCACAATTCAGTTTATTCTCTGCCTCCTTTCCCCCAGTCCCAGTTTACTCAGTTCCTTTTTCCTACCCCTGTGATTGTTTCACTACCTTCCTCAGCCCCAATCCCCGGTTCCTCTCTCCTTTCCTCTCTCCCCCTGAGATCCCCTTTCCCTTCCCTCCCCATCCCCAGTTCATTCTGTTCCTCCCTCATTTGTCCCAACTTCAGTTCAACTATCCCTCTCTCCCTTCCCCAGTTACTCCATCCTGATTTCCGGTAGGTTCCTTCACCTGGCTCGCTTTACTGATGGGACCTATAATAAGAATATAAGAACATAAAACATGCCATACTGGGTCACATCAAGGGTCCATCAAGCCCAGCATCCTGTTTCCAAAAGTGGCCAATCCAGGTCACAAGTACCTGGCAAATAACAAAACATTAGACAGATTCAATGCTAATAATCCCAGCAACAAGTAACGGCTATTCCCTATTGATTAATAGCAATTTATGGACTTCTCCTCCTAGGAACTTATCCAAACCTTTTTTAAACCCAGCTATAATAGCTGCCTTAAGCACATCCTCTGGCAATGAATTCCAGAGCTTAATTGGGCATTGAGTGAAAAATAATTTTTTCTGAATTGTTTTAAATGTGCTACTTGCTAACTTCATGAAGTGCCCCCTAGTCCTTCTATTATCTGAAAGAGTAAATAACTGATTCACATTACCGCTTCAAGACCTTTCATATCCCCCCTCAGCCGTCTCTTCTCCAAGCTGAACAACCTTAACCTCTTTAACCTTTCCTCATAGGGGAGCTGTTCCATCCCCTTTATCATTTTGGTCGCCCTTCTCTGTACCTTCTCCATCACAATTATATCTTTTTTGAGATGCGGCGACCAGAATTGTACACAGTATTCAAGGTGTGGTCTCACCATGGAGCGATACAGAGGCATTATTACATTTTCAGTTTTATTAACCATTCCCTTCCTAATAATTCCTAACATTCTGTTTGCTTTCTTGACTGCTGCAGCACACTGAGCCGACGATTTCAATGTATTATCCACTATGATGCCTAGATCTTTTTCCTGGGTGGTAGCTCCTAATATGGAACCCAACATTGTGTAACTACAGCAATGGTTATTTTTCCCTATATGCAACACCTTGCACTTGTCCACATTAAATTTCATCTGCCATTTGGATGCCCAATCTTCCAGTCTTGCAAGATTGGGCAAGATGTATCACAGTCTGCTTGTGATTTAACTACTCTGAATAATTTTGTATCATCTGCATATTTGATAACCTCACTCGTCGTATTCCTTTCCAGATCATTTATATATATATTGAAAAGCACCAGTCCAAGTACAGATCCCTGAGGCACTCCACTGTTTACCCTTTTCCACTGAGAAAATTGACCATTTAATCCTACTCTCTGTTTCCTGTCTTTTAACCAGTTTGTAATCCACGAAAGGACATCGCCTCCTATCCCATGACTTTTTAGATTTTTTAGAAGCCTCTCATGCGGGACTTTGTCAAACGCCTTCTGAAAATCCAAATACACATCTACTGGTTCACCTTTATCCATAGGCTTATTCACACATTCAAAAAAAGTAGGAGATTTGTGAGGCAAGACTTCCCTTGCTAAATCTATGCTGGCTTTGTCACATTAAATCATGTCTAGCTATATGTTCTGTGATTTTTTTGTTTAAAATAGTTTCCATGATTTTTCCTGGCACTGAAGTCAGGTTAACTGGTCTGTAGTTTCCCGGATCACCCCTGGAGCCCTTTTTATATATTGGGGTAACAATGGCCACCCTCCAGTGTTCAGGTACAATGGATGATTTTAATGATAGGTCACAAATTATTTGTAATAGGTATGAAATGTCATTTTTTTAATTCTTTCAGAGCCCTGAGGTGTATACCATCTGGTCCAGGTAATTTACTACTCTTCAGTTTGTCATCTTTCAGGTTCACCGTGATTTGGGTCAGTTCATCAGAATAGTCACCAGTATCTCCCCAACATCCTCCTGAGTAAACATCGAAGCAAATAATTCATTTGGTCTTTCTGCGATGGCCTTACCTTCCCTAAGCACCTCTTTAACCCCTTCAATCATCGAATAGTCCAACTGACTCCCTCACAGGCTTCCTGCTTTAGATATATTTTAAAACGTTTTTATTATGAGTTTTTGTCTTTAAGGCCAACTTCATTTCAAATTCTCTCTTAGCCTGTCTTATCAATGTTTTACATTTAACTTGCCAATGCTTATGCTTTTTCCTATTTTCACCAGATGGATCCTTCTTCCAATTTTTGAAGGAAGATCTTTTGGCCTAAAATAGCCTCTTTCACCTCCCCTTTTAACCATGCAGGCAATCGTTTGGCCTTCTTTCCACCTTTCTTAATGCGTGGAGTACATCTGGACTGCGCTTCTAAGCAGGGCACCTTCTGCCTTGAGCCCGCACCCTCTCCCATCATGCTCACTCTCTCCTATTCCTCCTTGTGGAGGAAGCCAGAGCAAGATGGTGGGAGGTGGCGTGAGGGAGCCGCCGCATGGCTGAGAGAAGCGCTGGGTTGGGTGAGGATGGACAGGTCACTGGCTCTTGATTCCGTGGCTGCTGCCCCTGAGACCCTGGCGCTCTAGGCCCCCACCTACTTCGCCTAGTGGTTCCACCAGCCCTGCTTCTAAGATGGTAATTTTTTAGCAATGTCCATGCCTGTTGTACACTCTTAACCTTTGTAGCTACTCCTTTCAGTTTTTTTCTAACAATTTTTCTCATTTTATCAAAGTTTCCCTTTTTAAAGTTTAGCATGAGAGCCTTGGATTTGCACACTGTTCCTTTTCCAGTCATTAAATCAAATTAGATCATATTATGATCATTATTGCCAAGCGGCCCCACCACCGTTACCTCTCTCACCAAGTCCTGTGCTCCACTGAGAATTAGATCTAAAATTGCTCCCTCTCTCGTCGGTTCCTGAACCAATTGCTCCATAAAGCTATCATTTATTCCATCCAGGAACGTTATCTCTCTAGCGTGACCCGATGATACATTTACCCAGTCTATATTGGGGTAATTGAAGTCTCCCATTATTACCGCACTACCCATTTGGTTAGCTTCCCTAATTTCTCTTAGCATTTCACTGTCCATCTCACCATCTTGGCCAGGTGGACGGTAGTATACCCCTATCACTATAGTCTTCCCCGACACACAAGGGATTTCTACCCATAAAGATTCAATTTTGTATTTAGTCTCATGTAGGATCCTTATCATGTTACAATCTATGCCATAACGCTTCGTCTGTGTGTTTACTGGTCTGTTTTGGGATGTGTCTCACCATATATTCTTGGATGTCCCTGACGACTGAGTGGTCTAAGTGCTAAAACCAGAGCTTTAAAAATAATTTTGGCATGAACTGGTAGCCAGCGCAAATGTTCAAGAATTGGCAAAACAGATTCTGACCTAAGGTGGTGAGCAGCCATATTCTGCAAAATGTTAAACTTATGGATGGATTTACTTGGCCACCCAAGATATAAATCTAGCCAGGACCAGGACCACCACTGGTTCTTGAGCTAACATCTGGCTAAGTGCCTGAGTGATCCATAAGTGGTAGCAGACATTCTGAACAACTGCATCAATATGCAGATTTAATGCCAAGCCAGAGTCTAATGATACCCCAAGCTCATTACCCAATCTTTCTCAAGAATCACAGGGGGATGTTGAGGCAATGATACCTCCTTCCCTACATACGAGACCTGTCTTAGATGGGGTTCATCTCAGCTTGCTTGCCGACATCCAAAGTGTTATTTAACTCTTGTAAAGCGGAGCAGCATCTTCCCCCAAGGCAACCAACGATTGGACCTCATCAGTGAAAAAGTGGAAGTAAACTGTTCAGTCTCTCCCTCACTTCTGACTGAGTTGCACCGGAGGAGGAGGAGAAGACGGGAGCTTCCAGCGTCTCTTCCTCATCCTCCCCTGCAGAGTCTCGATGTTGCGCTTTGATTGACCCCGGGGCCCGGCCTGGGAGGAGAAGAAGGAAGCACCACAAAGCTCCCATATATCCTCCTCCTGTTTAATTTAATTAGCATTGAGTGGGGGGGGGGGGGTCTAAGGCAATACCTCATATTTTTTTGAGGAACTTCTCCTGTGGCCGAATTTGGAGGAGGTCATGGCCCCTGCGAACCCCCTTCCCCTTTCCGATGCCTATGGGAGATTACACAGGTCTGGGTGACCTCTGCAAAGGCAAGTTCATCAAAGGTTGACAGCCCTTTCAGAAACTGACACAGGCCTAAGATTGGAAAGGGGAAACGGCAGCCTGTGCGCATGAAGGGAAAACGAAATGTTAGCATCAGTTTTTCGCAGAGTCCTGTACGGGCGCTGCTGTTCTCTAGCGCTTTGTTTATTCCTGACTCCATGGAAAACTTCATCAAACTGTAGAGTGCGTGTTCTGCTGGCCAGCCTGCGTCCCTGGAGGATCCCCCGGATGTATTCTCTCTGCCTGTTATCGCCTGATAACTACGTCCAAAATGCTAATTGTGTTCAATTATGTCACACTGCAGCATAATGAGATACCAAAGGAGCATTTTTCTCAGATAACTTAACCACAACCCTGAGCGAGATTACTGATTTCACTTCAATTTGTTAATCTCTTTTATTTCAGCAAGTGAAGACAATTAAGCATTTTAACGTTAATCTTCCAAGGGGAAGGAGTTGGACTGAGAGAGAGCAATAGGAGAGTAGCCAGAGAATGTTGCTGGAGGACAATAGGAGAACGCTTGAGGTTAATGGATCGGGGCAGCAATAGAGTAGCTGGAGATTATGGGATGGGGGCAGTAGTAGATCTTAGGTTGGATACAATAAAAGAGGAGCCATAGAGACATAGAAATGATGGCAGAGAAGGACCAATGATCCATCCAGACTGCTCAGCAAGGTTCCCATGATAGTATCTCCCGCGCCATGCAGGTTACCCCCATGTATCAGTCAGTGCTGTTTGTTGATGTGCTTTGCTTATGGATTTGTCCGTAGAAGCAGTCCTGTTTTTTTCTTAATGTCTGCGCAACAGTGCCCCAGACTGTAATAAAAAGTCATGTCTCATGGTGGTTGTCTCTGGATCCAAAGTCCTCTTTCCTGCCACCCCTCACCCCTTTCCGTCGAAGCAGAAAGTAATGTTGAGTTGCATCAAAAGCATCAAGGCTTATTGTTTAAGGGCAGTAATCTCACACCTTCTCATAAGGGTAGTAACTGCTGCTCTGGGCAGGTTACCCCCATGCTCATTAGTTCCACAGAGCATAAAAGTTGGGGCCCTCGATGGTTGCTATCTGAATCCATTTCCCCTTTTCCCCCTGCTGTTGAAGCAGAGAGCAATTTTGGAGTTGATTGCGGGGGGAGGGGGGGGCAGGGGCAGTATAAGAGAAGCAGGCAAATGTTGGTTGAGGGGCAGTAGAAGAATAAATGAAGATTGTTGTTTGGGTGCAGTAAAAAGGTAGCAAAAGAGTGTTAATTGAGGTCAGTAGTAGAATAGAAACATGATGGAAGAAAAAGACCATATGGCCTATCTAGTGTGCCCTGCTGAAGAATTTTGATTGAGGGGGCAATAGGAGAGTATCAGGAGAATGTTGGTTCAAGGACAGTAGAAGAGATTCAGGAGAATGTTTTCTCTAGAACAGTAGAAGAGTATCTGGAGAACATTGGTTTGGGGGGGGGGGGGGGTAGTAGAAAAATATCCAGAGAATATTGTTTGGGAGGGCAGTAGAACAGTATCCAGAGAATGTTGATTGGGGATGGGGCAGAAGAAGAGTATCAGGAGAATGTTGGTTGGGGGTGGGGCAGTAGAAGAGTATCAACAGAATGTTGGTTCAAGGACAGTAGAAGAGTATCTGGAGAACATTGGTTGGGGTTAGTAGGAGAGTATCAGGAGAATGTTGGTTGGGAGGCAGTAGAAGAGCCTCAGGAAAATGATGGTTTATAGGGCAGTAGAAGAGCATCAGGAGAATTCTGGTTGGGAGGTAATAGAAGAGTTCCTGGAGAATGTTGAATGGGATCCAGTAGAAGATTATGAGAATGTTAGTTGGGGTGGGCAGTAGAAGAGTATCAGGAGAATGATGGCTCAAGGACAATAAAAGAGCATTTGGAGAATGTTGGTTGGGGTTAGTAGAAGAATATCCAGAGAATGTTGGTTGGAGGGGAAGTAAAAGTATATCAGGAGAATATTGGTTCAAGGACAGTAGAAGAGTATCAGAAGAATGATGGCTTGAGGACAGTTGAAGAGTATCTGGAGAATGTTGGTTGGGGTTAGTAGAATAGAATCCAGAGAATGTTGGTTGGAGGGGACAGTAAAAGAGTATCAGGAGAATTTTGGTTGGGGGTCACGTAGAAGAGTATCAGAAGAATGTTGGTTGGGAGGGCAGTAGAAGCATATCAGGAAAGAATTGGTTTAGAGGGCAATAGAAGAGCATCAGGAGAATGTTGGTTGAGAGTAATAGAAGAGTTTCCAGAGAATCTTGATTGGGGGTCCAGTAGAAGAGTATCAGGAGAATGTTGGTTGGAGAGGGGCAGTTGAAAAATATAAGGAGAAAGTTGGTTGGGGAGGGGCAGATGAAGAGTATCCAGAGAATGTTGGTTGGGAGGTAATAGTCGAGTATCCAGAAAATGTTGATTGGGGGTCCAGTAGAAGGGTATCAGAAGAATGTTGGTTGGGAGTTAATAGAAGTGTATCTGGAGAATGTTGATTGGGGGTCCAGTAGAAGAGTAAGAACATAAAAACATAAGAAATTGCCATACTGGGTCAGACCAAGAGTCCATCAAGCCCAGCATCCTGTTTCCAACAGTGGCCAATCCAGGCTACAAGTACCTGGCAAGAACCCAAAAATTAGGTCTATTCCATGTTACTGTTGCTAGTAATAGCAGTGGCTATTTTCTAAGTCAACTTGATTAAAGCAGGTAATGGACTTCTCTTCCAAGAACTTATCCAAACCTTTTTTAAACCCAGCTATACTAACTGCACTAACCACATCCTCTGGCAACAAATTCCAGAGTTTAAATGTGCATTGAGTAAAAAAGAACTTTCTCCGATTAGTTTTAAATGTGCCCCATGCTAACTTCATGGAGTGCCCCCTAGTCTTTCTATTATCTGAAAGACTAAATAACCGATTCATATCAACCCATTCTCATTCTAGACCTCTCATGATCTTAAAGACCTCTATCATATCCCCCCTCAGTCGTCTCTTCTCCAAGCTGAAAAGTCCTAACCTCTTTAGTCTTTCCTCACAGGGGAACAGTTCCATCCCCTTTATCATTTTGGTCAGAAGAATGTTGATTGGGGATCCAGTAGAAGAGCATCAGGAGAATTGTGTTTGGGGTGGGGGGTGGCAGTAGAAGTAGAAGTGTATGGGGAGAATGTAGGTTTTGGGTCAGTAGAAGATTAGCAGTGGAATACTGCAGAATTGTATATAAAGCCCTGACCCAGACCTATAGAAAGTTACTTGGGGGTTAAGCTGATGAACTATGTCCCCAATCGATCTTTCTGCTGCCAAAATGAAAATCTCTTGGAATTGCTTTCCCTTAAGAAGATGAGATTAGTGAAGGTATTTTACCAATCCGTCAGCTCTCCATGTTTGTTGTAGGTGTAAATTAAAAACTTGGTTATTTTAGATCTTACTTTTCATTAGTGTGAATGGCCTGCAAATTTATTAGCGATTTTGTTAAAGGGCCTTCAGCTGGTTTATGGAGAATTAAATGGGAATATTGGCCTGTGGGCTTTTATTGTCTATTATTGTAGCCTGGAGGAGGAGATTTGGCAGTAAAGCAGGATCCCTATGGTATGTGTATATTTTTATATGTCAGCACAGAATGCTATGTTTCTATCCCGATTCTATGTTTTTGAATAAGATGATGTTGTTTTGTCACATTTGTAATCAGAAAGCTGGGATACTACATACGTTCAAGTGAGGGGGCCCTTGTCTGACTCTGACCGCTAGCGGCCCTGAGCTGAAGGAGTGTGGACGATCAATCTATACAGCAATTAGCTACACACGGCTTGTTTTCTAAACAAATTATCCCGTAGGGTGAAATAACACATGAAGTGAAGTAAAATGTGTAAATTGTTAGTGATGATGCTGTATCAGTGAGGGATGCAGAGGTTAGCAGCAGTGCCTGAGAGAAAAGACAACCTGCTTTAGTAAGTGCTATATGTTAGTGCCAGATGC
>NC_042621.1:306541997-306628637 GCF_901001135.1 Rhinatrema bivittatum
CCCCCCCCCCCCCAAAGTAAGGCAGAAAGAAAAACCTCCAGCCCATAACAGAGGTCCCCCCCCCAAGGATAAACCGAGTCTTCAGGCAACGCCGAGGTCCAGGGGGCAGCCTCAGAGAGAGCCACGAGGAGGGCTCCCAACCAGGCCGAAGCTCTTAAAGTGCAAACGTTAGCCCCAGCAGTTTTGGGGCAGCCTTGTCGGGAAGGCCCAGATTTGGGAGCGGCACAGACGTGAGCATGTGACCCCCCCCCCCCCCAGCGCTGAAGACTTGCACTGGCTTAGTGAATCCCCACAGCGTATCGGATATGAAACAGCCACGCTCCTGTTTAAATCTGATCACGAGGGGGCCCCCAGACATTTCTCAGAGCTTTTTTAAGAAATATCAGCCAGTGGGGTCGCCTGCGATCTGCTAGCCAAGGGCTAATGTGAGGTCTGCGAATTTCCAGCAAAGCTGTCACCAACCACTGGGCCCACTTTGTGGAATATTCCTCCTGAGGACTTAAAGCAAATGCAGGATGGTAAGTTATTCAGGAAGAAACTTAAATGTGCTGCTTTCAACCGATATTATTTCTATATCCAGTTTAATTAGTATAGTTTTATTTTCTGTTTCTGTTTCTATTCCCGCGCACCGCCGCTCTCACCCCCAGGCCATCCTGGCACGAGAAGGGCCTTCCGCCTGATCACGCCACCGTCCGTGGCAGGAACGTGGCCTTTCTGTGCAGCCTCAGGCCGAGACTCCACTGACGGGCCTCGAGTCGGCACGCGCCTCGGGGCTGGATTTAGAGGGACAGCGGCAGGAAAAGCCCCATGGCCCCTTCTGATGAGGTCACTATCCCGGGCCTCTTCAACCCTTCCACCAATGCCTTGGCAATAGGCCGACTACACTTGGAAAGGTGCTTTGCCTCTGCCTTCCTGGCTCCTGTTTTCTGTCGTTCCTGAGCTCCCGAGGCCCGTGCCTGGTTCCTTGGCAGTCCTGTTTGTCTCCTGAGTCTTCCTTTCATCTGTCTTCAGCGTCTCCTCTTGCTCCTATGGTCCCTCATCCTCCTTTTCGTTCCTGGTCACTTTGGACCAGACTTCTGGTATTGACTTGGATTGGGCATCCGGCTTGACCTGGGATTGGACCTCGATGCTGCTTGACCTCTGCCTGCCTCTGACCACCACTCCCTGAACCATGACACTGTGAGAACGCTGCTCGACTCTGACCACAGCCTGAACCTGACCCTATTTTATTGCTGCCTGCCCTGACCCCTGCTTGTCCTGAATAAACTTCCTTCTCCGTGCTGGTCTGCAATGACTTCATTGCAACAGATCTTCACCTCCATAGAGGCCCACACCTAAGACCAGCCGGCTTTGGCACCCGAGGTCTCAAGCTTCTCACCAGCCTCAACCTGGTACTAAATTCCTGCAAAACCGAACTCCTGCTCATCGCACCAGAGAACAGCACCATTACCCCTACACATCCAGCCACGCCAACAACCACTCAAATGAGAGACCTAGGAGTTTTAATTGATAATCGCCTGAACTTGAACACTACTTCTGGGCCTTCCATCTTCATACACCAAACCGCTACAGATGGTTCAGAACACAGCGGCTAGAATCCTCACAAACTCCAAAAGAAGAGACCATATCTCACCCATCTTAAAAAATCTTCATTGGCTCCCCATCCAGGCCAGAATCCTCTACAAATCTATTACAATCATATACAAGTCAATCCACCACCTTTCATCCCTGGACCTTCAATACCCACTCAGCCTTCATACCTCTCAAAGACCAATCAGAGAAGTACACCGAGGATCCCTCCAGGTTCCGAACACAAAATCAACCCGTCACACAACGGCAAGAGACCGGGCACTCTCGACAGCTGGACCCGCACTTTGGAACTCAATTCCTACTAATCTCCGCCTAGAACCTTGCCTTCCAACCTTTCGCAAGAGACTAAAGACTTGGCTTTTTAAACAAGCCTTCCCGGACAGCTCATAACCCCCTCCAGTTCATATAACAATGTCTCTATATAGTACTGTAAATAATTATTAAATTTATTTATATTTCCCTTACAGTTCCTGTTACACCCCACTCTCCCCCGTTCTGCTCATTCCATGTTATTTACCCCTGTTTTTTGTAACTGCTTCCCCCCTTGCACAAGTTTAGTTATACTGTTCATTGCACCCCTTGTTCTATGTGAACCGGCATGATGTGACTTGTTCATGAATGCCGGTATATAAAAAAAGCTAAATAAATAAATAAATAATACTATCAACAAAACCACCAAAGACTGCTTTTACAAACTCCAAGTGCTGAAAAGAATAAGACCTCTGTTCCACACTCAAGACTTCAGAACTATTCTACAAGCAATCATTTTCTCAAAGCTGGACTATTGTAACACCATCTTACTTGGTCTCCCCTCCTCTCACACCAAACTGCTTCAGATGGTTCAAAATGCAGCTGCTCGAATACTGACAAACACAAGGAGAAGAGACCACATAACCCCAATCCTAAAGAGCCTCCACTGGTTACCTATCCACTTCAGAATAATCTACAAAGCCATTCTTACCATATACAAAAACATCCATCAATTGGCTCCAATTGACCTACATATCCCTCTCCTATTACATAACACTTCAAGACCAACAAGAGATGCATACAAAGGATTACTACAGGTACCACCTTCCAAAACTACCAGACACATCACGCTAAGAGATCGGGCCTTCTCTACAGCCGGTCCTCCCCTATGGAACTCCATCCCCCCAGATCTCAGACTGGAACCCTGCCTCTCAATCTTCAAAAAAAGACTTAAGACTTGGCTGTTCAATCAAGCATTTCCGGACACCAATTGATTGAACACTTCAACCATCAACTACCTCATGGTTAACTACTTGTAACTATCTTTAGCTATTTTTTACCTGTCCTTTCTCCTCCCTCTTCGCCCAGTTATAGCCACCCTTGTTACATGTAACTGCTTTTCCGCACCATAGTTCTAGTTTAAGTTTTTTATTATGCACCCCTGTTTTATGTGAACCAGCATGATGTGACTGCTGTCTCGAATGCCGGTATATAAAAAACCTAAATATTTATTTATTTATTTATTTAAGCAAGCAAGCAAGCTAGCTAGCTAAGAGGAACGTAGGCTGGTATTGGCGAAGCTCCAGTTGGAACTCTGCTTCAGCCAGCTCCACCTGCTGATAGTGGGGACCTGCAGGGCTCCTCCCTGTAGGTTGCGCCAACCTCATCTCTGCCTAAGGGTTCACATCCCCAACAGATTGCTGAGGCCATAACCCTGGTGGACCTGTCCATGTGTTAGGGTTGAGCGGTGTTTGGGTGGATTCTTGGGTACTGTGGCAGATGACCACGCCCACGGGGAGGAGCCCTGTGAGGAGCCACAGTACTGGGCTAGACTCAGGACGCACAAACACAGAATGAGTTCTTTTATTGTACAGCTTGATGGATACCAGCAGAGGTGGCAGTAGTGAGGCAGTCTGGATGTACCAGTCTCAGGACCCTCGGCAGAGGGGACCCTTCTCACCCCGTTGGTATTGGGGAATTCCAGTGTAGGTTTCCCAGCAAGGCAGCGCTGGGGATGAGACAGACTGAGAGTAGATTACTCACTAGATGGTAGCTGTAGGTAGGCGATTCCACCAGGTTGAAAAAGTTGGTAATGGGCACCGAGGCAGAGACTAAAACGGAAAATGTCATAATGCCTCTATATCGCTCCATGGTGAGACCGCACCTTGAATACTGTGTACAATTCTGGTCACCGCATCTCAAAAAAGATATAGTTGTGATGGAGAAGGTACAGAGAAGGGCAACCAAAATGATAAAGGGGATGGAAGAGCTCCCCTATGAGGAAAGGCTGAAGAGGTTAGGGCTGTTCAGCTTGGAGAAGAGACGGCTGAGGGGGGATATGATAGAGGTGTTTAAAATCATGAGAGGTCTAGAACGGGTAGATATGACTCGGTTATTTACTCTTTCGAATAATAGAAGGACTAGGGGGCATTCCATGAAGTTAGCAAGTAGCACATTTAAGACTAATCGGAGAAAATTCTTTTTCACTCAACGCACAATAAAGCTCTGGAATTTGTTGCCAGAGGATGTGGTTAGTGCAGTTAGTGTAGGTGGATTCAAAAAAGGTTTGGATAAGTTCTTGGAGGAGAAGTCCATTAACGGCTATTAATCAAGTTTACTTAGGGCAGAGCTTTCCAAACTTTTCATGTTGGTGACACACTTTTTAGACAAACATAATTTCGGGACACAGTAATTAGTCTACAAGCAAACCGGAGGTTAAAGGTTAAATGAACGAAATGTATTTCGACAATTTATGTATGTTTCCTTAAATATATACATAATAAAATGTTTCACGACACAACATATCTTGTGAAAACCTTTCGTTTATATTAAAAATATATAATATTCCAAGATTAATGTTATTGTTATAATTTATGAGTAACAATAATAAAACAAAGTTATTGTGTTATTCAATTTACCTCTTTAATGAGATATATGAGCTTGATGGGATGAACACAGCTTTTGAATATTTGGTGTTAATAAAAAAGTCCAAAGGGTCTTCTGCATAATTTTAAAAAGCTGGCCAGTTTCACACAATAAAATTATTTGATAGCCTCATTCAACTAATTCTATATGGCTATGAGAGTGAAGTCTGGAATTTATAGGCACCTCCAGTTCTGTAACTCTGTGCATCCACTGAAATTCCCCCAAACAATGGAGCTTGGATGTTTCCCTTACAGCTCATCATACTAAAAGATATTTTCAAATGCTGGTGTCACCTCACAGTAACAGCAGCACAAACACTTTCCACTGCCAGGCACATTGTGAACTAACACAAAACCTCGCAAAAAAGACACTCAAAATCTATACTGCAATCCCATTGTAACATAACAGTAATAACACCAAGGACTCAAACAACAATAACCCTACCTGTGAAAAAGCATGGGTAAATATTACACTGGGTCCTAGAATACCAATACACCACCTACTGAGGAAACAAAACAAACCCGATTGCTATAGATCCCTATGCTAGCAGAATCTCTCATCATGGTCACACACACAGAGCAGAGACAGACCCTCACCAAATACAGAATACAAAATAAAGGAGCACAAATTAGACAAAAACTGAAATGGAAACTCCAAGAAGTCAGACTCTGTGTATTAACAATGGAAAAACAGAACCACCATTCCTCATAAAACAAACAAAATCAAGAAACATAAAGCATCAGTTATAATAGTAAAACCATACTAATAAAAGAATATTTTAAAACTACTGATAAATAGAATTTCTATTAATTAAAATCATATACATTTTTTACAATTTCCCAGAGGTTATCCTCTCTCACACAGACTCACATGTCCATTCTCTCTCACACATACACTGTCACATACATACATATTCATGCTCTTATACCCACCATAACCTCTCGCTCTCACAGACACTGACACACTCTCAGGCTCTAAGACACTCTCTCCCCCTCCACACACACCCCACGCACAAACTCTTACTCCCCTGGATTTTCTCATACACACTCTCTCTGGCTCCCTCACATACACACAAACACACACACCCAGGCAAGTTCCCAATCATTCTCACACAAACACACACACCCAGGCAAGCTCCCAGTCATTCTCACACACTAAAACTGACCCCCAGGCAGGCTCCCATTCATTTTCACACCACTCCCTCACCATCCCCCAGGCAGGCACCCATCCATTCACACACATACACCCCCAGGCAGGCACCCATTCATACACATGCACACACTAAAGGCAGACCCCCTCTCTTTCTTTTGCCAGCAACCTCGGAGCCTCTCTCATTCCTCTGCTGCCACTGATGCCGCATGGCTATTGGGAGGCGCTGATTGCTGCTATTGGCACTGAAGCCCATTCTGCTGCCTCCTCTGTGCAGGCCCTGTGGGTTTCCAGTTCCTCCATGTTGATCTCGTACATTGTGAGATCCGCATAGAGAAAGTGCTACTCTTGACATTAACAAAGATTACATGTTCCAATCACTAAAAAGTAATTTCTTTCTTTTTTTTTTTTTTTACCTTTGCTGTCTGATCTTAGTTTTCTAATTGGTTGGTCCCAAGCTTTTTTGTTCCACCTCCCCTCCCAATTCATTTCATATTGTCTTTTTTTCTATTTCTTTTCTCTCCATCTATCTTCTTCCCTCAAACATACAGTCAGGTTCTCATTCTCACATGCTTTCTCTCTCTCACACACACACACAGGCTCTCATTCTCACATGCTCTCTCTCTCATACAATCATTCATACACAGTCTCTCTCTTGCACATGCTGTCTGACTCTCACACACCCAGGCTCTCTCTCACTCCCACATGCTGTCTTGCTCATGCACAGGCTCTCACTGTCACATGCTGTCTCTCTCTCTCACACACACACACAGGCTCTCACATGCTGTCTCTGCAAACATTGAGATCCTCACTCCCACACCCAATCTCTCAACTCACACAGGCACCCAATCTCTCAACTCATCTCATACATGCACACAATCTCTCAATTCAGCTCATACAGGCACCCAATCTCTCAACTCAGCTAATACACGCACTCTACGGGCCCTCAGCCTCTCTCTTACCTCTGGGCCTCCTCTTCACGGGTCGCTGCAGGATCGGCTCTGCAGCGGCCCTGATCTTCTCGGGCCGATCCGATCTGCGGTGGGGGCCCTGCTACCGGGCCTCTTCTCGCCCGCTGCAACAACGCGGCTCCTCTTCTACACACGGCTGCTTCATCTCCTTCCTGCCCATGCAGCTCCGGCAACATTTTTCTTCCGGGGCCGCGTGGGCAGGAAGGAGGCAGAGCACCTGCACGTTTAGATGTGCCCTTTTTCTTCGGGCCGTGGTGACGTGAACTCACCACGGCCTTACCGATCTTCAGCACAACTATTCTTCGCTGCTCAGCCGCCAGTGGGATGAGCTCCACCGGCAGCCGCATTGGCTCCCACTTGCCGGTGTGTCACGTGCACCGGGCTTGCGCGACACACCGGCACACCTCAGGCAACACACCAAAGTGTCGCGACACACACTTTGGAAAGCTCTGACTTAGGGAATAGCCACTGCTATTAATTGCATCAGTAGCATGGGATCTTCTTAGTTTTTGGGTACTTGCCAGGTTCTTGTGGCCTGGTTTGGCCTCTGTTGGAAACAGGATGCTGGGCTTGATGGTCCTTTGGTCTGACCCAGTATGGCATGTTCTTATCTTCTTAGTAGGTAGTCTGCATATAGCAGTCTGGCTGCTATATGCAGACTACCTACTAAGGTAATATTTGTAGTGCTGTGCATAGGTAGGTAGGGTTGTTGCTGTTTCAGTTCTTGCTGCTAGTGCTGTTATAGAGAGGCAGGGTTGCTGCAGAGGTTCTGAGTGCCATTTTTGCAGGGCTTTGTGTTACTTCATAAGGTGCTTGGTGTTGCTATTACTGAGAAGCTACCAGAATTTGAATATAAGATTTTGTATGGTGAGTTGTAAGGGGGAATGCCCCTTGTCCATTGCTGGGGGCATTTCAGTGGATGTGACTGGAGGTGCAGGATTTATATTGCGATTCTGCCCCTTCCTGTACAGACTTCATTCTCATATCCCCACAGAAATACTGGTTGAATAATGCAATCAAATCATTTTAGTAGTAGTTTTACTGGGTGCTTGAAACTAGCCAGGGATATATATATATATATATTTTTTTTTTTTATTTTTTTTTTGCAGAGACCTTTTTCTTACAGTGTCTCTTTTATAGCCAATTGAAAGGCGGGAAGCTCTGCCGTGGGGGTGGGCATGTTGCATGGAATTGTTATTTTAGCTTGCCCCCCACCAGCCCTGAAAGATGCCACTGCTCCCCTTTAAGTATGGGAAACTTGCTATCAATTGAAGCCTCCCAGTCTAACAGGTTGATACAGTAAGGCCGCGGTAGAAAGAGTGCGGCATTGCCAGGCGCACCCTTCCTCCCCGCACGCACAGTTCTCCTGACCTAACGCCTGATTCTCTCTTCTAATTGCATGCAAATGCATGCCGCGGCTGTGAAGCGATAGGGAAGGGTTATGCCCGCGCAACCCATTTTACTGTATAGGCGCTGTAACAGCGCCTATACAGTAACCTGGGTGCGCTGGTACCTGTCATTTCAAATGTCATTTCAAATTACATTTGAAATGACAGGCACCAGGAAGTGTAAAAAACAAAAAACCAAAAATATGTAAAAACCTGAATGTTATAAAAAAAAAATAAAAATTTTTAAATACCTGTCACTTTCCGAATCGTGCGGTCATCCAGGCAGCAGCGGGAGCCGGAGGGCCGCGTGGGTCCAGGGGGCCGGCGGCGGGAGCCGGGTGTTCGATCGAGGCCGCGGGCGGATGGGCGCGTGTTCAATCTAGGCCGCGGGCCGGGTCGCACAGGCGCGCATTCATTCAGGCGGAGGAGCCGGAGGCGAAAGCGGCCTCCGGCAGCCCCCACCGGCAGTGAATGAATGCGCGCCTGTGCGACCCATGCGATTCAGCGCTCACGGCGTGACGTCACGGCATGTGACTG
Organism: Rhinatrema bivittatum; assembly: GCF_901001135.1. Classification (NCBI taxonomy): domain Eukaryota; kingdom Metazoa; phylum Chordata; class Amphibia; order Gymnophiona; family Rhinatrematidae; genus Rhinatrema; species Rhinatrema bivittatum. The sequence continues at coordinate 306,550,528 of NC_042621.1, forward strand.
CCTTGAGCACCGAATCGCACGGGTCGCACAGGCGCGCATTCATTCAGGCGGAGGAGCCGGAGGCGAAAGCGGCCTCCGGCAGCCCCCACCGGCAGTGAATGAATGCGCGCCTGTGCGACCCGTGCGATTCGGTGCTCAAGGCAGTCACATGCCGTGACGTCACGCCGTGAGCGCTGAATCGCATGGGTCGCACAGGCGCGCATTCATTCACTGCCGGTGGGGGCTGCCGGAGGCCGCTTTCGCCGCTGGCTCCCTCCGCCTGAATGAATGCGCGCCTGTGCGACCCGGCCCGCGGCCTAGATTGAACACGCGCCCACCCGGATCCCGCCGCTGCCGCTGCCGCCGCTCGCCTGAAACCAATGCACGCCCACCCGCCCCCGCGGCCTCGATTAAACACGCGCCCATCCGCCCGCGGCCTCGATCGAACACCCAGCTCCCGCCGCCGGCCGCCTGGACCCATGCGGCCCTCCGGCTCCCGCCGCTGCCTGGATGACCGCACGATTCGGAAAGTGACAGGTATTTAAAATTTATTTTTTTTTCTGACAGGTTTTATGTGTCCCACAGCATTACATTTTCTCGATCATCTCTTTATCGCTTTTTTTTTAAATTGTTTTTAATTGTTTTTGAGTATCTTAACTGGTGACGATGGATTTGTTACAAGACTCACAGTCCTAACACCTACTAGGGGGAGGCGGGTAAACTAACACGTTAAGGCCACGGCAAAACAGCGGGTTACTAAGGAGATAATATCAGCGCCCGTTACAGTATCGGAGGGGAATAGCTAATTCCTTCATTATACAGCTAATTCGTTCATTTACACATCATTTACATGCTGCGTGCGGAAAGGGTTATGTGTCTATTTTAAGAAGCGCTACGGACGCGTGAAACTGGAGACTGTATTGTTGGATCGCCTTACTCGTTTGTATTGTGCGCTCCCAGCTCGTTACAGATGGGAAATCTTCAACCGCACGTTACTGTATCGACCTGTAAGTAAACGAAACCCCTTCCACCAGGCACAGAAATCAGACGATCTTTGTCTTTCTTATTTGCCTTATTGGTCTTTCTCTTCTCTGGGCTCCCTCCAAACTCTCCATGACCTTCTTAACCCTGAACTGCAACCAAAGTTTTACCAGCGCTGAGAGGCATGAGGGGGGTGACGCCTGCTGATCCATCCCAGCAGGATCCAAACTCTCTTTGCAGCGGGGTTTCGCTGATGCCTTTTATCCAGTTTATGAACTGAAAAGCCATAACACAGAAATCCAGCGGCAGCCCAGGTCTGGCTGTTCCCCGCCTCGCCGCGCCGGCTCCTTTTCACTTGACCTTTCCTAACGCAGTTTCATTTTCACTTAAATGCGCTGGTTTCATCACAGAGCGGTAGCAGACGCACACGGAATGGGCTAATAATACCGAGACAAAAGCATCTGTGAGAGGCGATAAGTGATCATGAGAAGACAGAGAGGGCAAAGATTAAATGAAACGTTTTCTGCATTAACAGCCAGAACAAGCAGAAAAGTGACAGAAAATGTCAAAGCACAGATTAGACTAATGTTCAGCTACAACCAGAGGCATTTCTGGCTGGCTGCTTACACATTTTTCATTGTTGTGTTGATAGAGCTGGATTAGCAGAAACACTGCAGCAGGGCACTACCCCAGCAGTATCAGCACTTGAAGGGTGACACCTCCAGCAGTGCAGCTCCTGCCCTACAATGTTAGGAATTATTAGGAAGGGAATGGTGAATAAAATGGAAAATGTCATAATGCCTCTGTATCGCTCCATGGTGAGACCGCACCTTGAATACTGTGTACAATTCTGGTCACCGCATCTCAAAAAAGATATAATTGTGATGGAGAAGGTACAGAGAAGGGCTACCAAAATGATAAAGGGGATGGAACAGCTCCCCTATGAGGAAAGGCTGAAGAGGTTAGGACTTTTCAGCTTGGAGAAGAGACGACTGAGGGGGGATATGATAGAGGTGTTTAAAATCATGAGAGGTCTAGAACGGGTAGATGTGAATCGGTTATTTACTCTTCGGATAATAGAAAGACTAGGGGGCACTCCATGAAGTTAGCATGGGGCACATTTAAAACTAATCGGAGAAAGTTCTTTTTTACTCAACGCACAATTAAACTCTGGAATTTGTTGCCAGAGGATGTGGTTAGTGCAGTTAGTATAGCTGTGTTTAAAAAAGGATTGGATAAGTTCTTGGAGGAGAAGTCCATTACCTGCTATTAATCAATTTGACTTAGGGGTAGATTTTCAAAGCAGTGTGCGCGCGTGTCCATGTTTTAAAGTGGATGGCTGCACACATGCACACCGGATTTTAATATTTACAGACATGTGCAGGTAGCACACGTGGGGAGGGAGGGGGGAGGGCAAATTTTCATAAAATACGCATGGCGACACAATCGGGCCTTCCCCAGTTCCCTCCCAGTCTGTTCCAATTATGGAGGGTATGGGAGGGAACTTCTCAACGTCCCTACCTACACTTCCTCCCTCTTCCCCTCTCCTCCCCACCCCCCAAATCTAACCTAACTTTCCCTAAATTTAATATTTTATTCCTTACTGCTCCTCTCCGTGTGCTGCCAGCGTGCGCTTCCCCGGAGCAGCAGCTAAAGACCACTGTCCCGGCCGGCGCCCATCTCACCCCTCCTCACCCCGCCCCTCTCTGACCCCACCCCCTCTGACCCTGCCCCCCCTCTGACCCCGCCCCCTCTGACCCCACCCCTCTCTGACCCCGCCCCCTTTTTCAGGGCCTGGCACTTGTGCGCATAGCGGGGTTTACACGCGTGGCTGAGCCCATTCTAAAATGCATGCGGCATGCACAAGGCCCGACCAGGTGCGTAAAGGCCGCTTTCTATGCACGCGGCCCATTGAAAATCCAACCTTTAATTTTCCCACCTCACTCGTTCCCATTTCCAGGTCATTTATAAATATATTAAAAAGCATCCGTCCCAGAACAGGTCCCTGGGTGACTGCACTATTCACCTTTTTCCATTGGGAAAATTTACCATTGAGCCCTGCTCTCTGTTTCCTGCCTTTTAACCAGTTCCCAATCCACAATAGGACACTGCCCCCTACCCCATGACTTTCTAATTTCCTAACAAGTCTCTCATGAGGGACTTTGTCAGATGCTTTCTGGAAATCCAGATTCACTACATCAGCTGCCTCACGTTCATCCACAGGATTATTTACACCTTCAAAAAAATGAGGCAAATTGGTGAGACAGGACTTCCCTTGCTAAATCCATGTTGGCTTTGTCCCATTAAACTCTGCCTATCTATATGTTCAGCAAATTTGTTCTTTATGATAGTTTCTACCATTCTGCCTGGCACGGACGTCAGACTCACTGGTCTGTATTTCCTGCATCACCCCTTGATCTCTTTTTAAAAACTGATGTTACATTAGCAACCCTCCAGTCTTCAGATACCACAGATGTGTAACATCTGGCTCCACGACTGGCTGCACTTACCCTGCTCCGGCAGCAGGAACGCCGCCTTTGCTGCCTGCTTCAGATGCAATGCGCCGGTTCCTAAGCTGTGCACCTTTCATAGGCTCTGCGGTGGGAAACAGGCCGTGCCCTGCTCTGAGGAGGTCCCTGTGGGCTGGGGATTGAAACCCCAGCCACGCTCCCCCACCCTGCCTCAGCAACGAGTCCTCCTGCATTAGCAGTACATCTTGTTGTTGTCTCATCTCTTCCTTCTCTTGCCTTGCCTGGTCCAGCCTGTTGTGCCTTCTCCAGTCTGCCTTGCCTTGCCTGCTTCCAGCCCTGCCTGTCCCAGTCCTTCATTTGTCTGCCTCGGTATTCACCCCTGCCTGGACCCAGTCTACTCTCTTGCTTGCCACCTGCCACTGACCTTTGTTACAGACTTCGACTGTGCTTTGCTTCTGCCCTGCCCCGACACTTGGCCTGTTCCTGACTCCGTTAGTCTGCTGTCTGCCCTGATCCCACTGTACCTCTGGACTTTATTTCTCTTCACCACCCTAAGGACCCACCTAATTCCTGCCAGCAGCCAGAACCTGAAGGGCAGGCGCCCGGTATAGGTAAAGATCCAGACTGTCCTGCTACAGGGCATAGGCCTCATGGGTTCACCCTCGAGGCTATGTCAACTACATCCGCTACCCTTCACAGTTTGGTACTCCTGTTGAAGCAGCAACAAGACCCGCCCTGGCTGCTCCTGACAGGTCCACATCGCCATGCTTCATTTTCCATCTACACCCCGGTATGGGGGGGCTCTGAAGAAGCATCAAGGCTTCCTGAATCAGTGAAGGTTGCAACTTGAATTACAGGCATCTCTCTTTCCCTCAGACTGGGTGAAAGTTGCTTACATCCTCTCCCTACTGGAAGGGTCCACCCTAGCCTGGGCCTCCCCCCTCAGGGAGCATGACGACCCACTACTGGAGAACTTGGGCAATTTCCTGAGTGAGTTCTGGCTGATATTTGATGAACCCGGACAGATACCCTCCCTGGCCGTTGAAATACTCCAGATCCAGCAAGGCTCCAGGACTGTAGGTGAACATGCCGTTCAATTTCAATCGCTCACAGCTGAACTCAGTGGGTGATGACAGCCTATTCGCCATCTTTCATCAAGAATTATCAGAGAGAATCAAGGATGAGGTAGCCAGATGTGATCTACCAAACACCCTAGAGGGTCTGCTCAGCTTGGCCATCTGCCTTGATCTCCAATTCCAGGAGCGAGTCCATGAGAGAGGCATTGTTAAATGTCTTATTCACTTGGCTCCCATCTTCCAACATCTCATGGTTACCTTACTGGTTCCTGAACCCAGTACTCTCTCTGAGGAGCCCATGCAAGTGGATCATTTCAAACTGACTCCAGAGGAGAAGCAGAGGTGTCGGCACCTCAACCTATGCTTATATTGTGCAGCACTGAGGCACTTCGCAAATCGTTGCCCGGTTAAGCCGGGACTCCCTTCGGCACCTGAACTGGCTAAACTCTTTGTCCAACATATCTTCCGTTTGTATGGACTTCCCCTTCACATCCTTTCAGAGAGGGAAGTACAGTTTATAGTCCACTTTTGGAGCTTGTATAGGATGTTCAGAATTACCTTGGATTTCACTTTGGCTTACCACCCCCTAGAGCAACGGGCAAACTGAGAGAGTAAATCAAAGTCTCAAGGACTTTTTGTGAGTGTTCATAAACCAATGGCAGGATAACTGGAAATCTCTCCTTCCAAGGGTCGAATTCTGCCACAATAACCATGTGAGCAGTTCTACAGGGTCATCGCCCTTCTATGTTGTATTTGGATATCATCCTCATATACCTAAGCCTATCCCAGTCACTTGCAGCCAATTTAATGGGGAGTGAACTCCAGAACCTATGGCAAAAGACAGACTATCTCCTGGAGCAAGCAATGGAGCAGTTCAAGAAGCAGGCAGACAAGAAACATCACCACCCAGGTGAGTTAGTATGGCACAGCACTAATGATTAAGTGGTTAATGGTTAAGTATGCCCTTGTTAAAATTTGCTCCTCGGTTCGTTCCCTATCATGCAGCAATTGAGGCCAGTGGCTAACAAGTTACCTTCATCTCTGTGACTCCATGATGTCTTTCATGTATCATTACTAAAACCTGCAATCCTCTCACAGCTGGGTAGAAGCAATCCTGTCTCAGTAGAAGAAGATACTCAGTTCAAAGTCCATGAGATCCTGGATTCTAGAAAGATCTAGAATCAATTACAATATCTAATCTCTTGGACAAACTATGGGCCCAAGGAAAATTCTTGAGAACTAGCCTCCAACCTACAAGCCCCCCAACTCACAAGGGAATTGCACAGAAGACCCCCATTTCCCAAAATGATGCCCAGTATTTAACAAACCTAAATCCCTCTTCCCTGCACCATCGTCTCATCCATGCTGTTGTGACCCGCGCCCACGGCCGTCAGCGGGCACGGCCCCCTACCTCGTCCTCGTGACCGGGCCGCCGGCGGCAGCGTCAGGGCAGACTGCCCTGCATCCGGGCCCAGTGCCCCCCGAGTGTCGGCGTGGGCCTCTGGGCTAGGCGCCGGGTCTGGAGCCGTCTCTGCTCCTCCCTCGCGGCAGCTGCTGCTTTCCTCCGCGGTCCGGGATCCAAGATGGCCGCCCATCCTCACCATATTTAAAGGGACCTCATCCCTTTAAGTGTTCTCAGCTGATTCCTATCCACAGGGCCAGAGGAAGTATAAAAGGAGACTTCCTCTGACCATTCCCTGACTTGGCAACGTCCTACGTTGGTCAGGTCTGCTTGCTTTGGTGAGTTCCAATGTCTTGATTCCTTGTTCTTGTTTCGTCTTGGTGTTCCTGGTTCCTGACTTCGGATTGGCTAGCGGTGATTCCTGGTATTGACTTCGGACTGGCAAGTGGTGATCCCTCGGTGTGTGACCTCGGACTGGTAAGCGATGACCCTTTGGCACTTGACCTTGGACTTCTTCCTGACCATCGTCTCCAAGGGCCCACCTAAGTCCCAACGGCCCGGGTCCCTACGGGCTCCTCCCGGAGGCACCACGGGCTTCCAGGGGTGAAGCTCCAGTCAGCCCTTGCACCGAACGTCTGTGCCCTTGACCTCTCAAAGGTCCACCTAAGTCCCAGCGGTCCGGGTCCCTACAGGCTCCTCCTGGGGGGACTGCGGGCTTCCAGGGGTGAAGCTCCAGTCAGCCCTTGCACCGAACATCCGTGCCCTTGACCTCTCAAAGGTCCACCTAAGTCCCAGCGGTCCGGGTCCCTACGGGCTCCTCCTGGTGGGATCGCAGACTTCCAGTGGTGAAGACACACTTCCGTTCCTCTACGTCACGACTCTTCATCCGCCTCCACAGTCATCTCTGTCTGCAGTGCTGAGGGTCAGCTGGTCACACCTTCTTTTCCTGCCTCGCCTCCCGACGGGAGAATCTGCGGATCTTTCTCCAAAAGTATACCATCCTCCCATCGGCCCAAGGGTTCACAAGCCTGAGCATAACAGATGCATTGAAACTCTGGAGCTCTGCCTGCCTCTGGGGTCCTGCACATAGAAAGGGAAGCATTTCAGAGAATGCCACCCTGGAGGTTCTAAATTTTAACTTTTATATCTAAAATCCTAAATTTGGCTTCCAGAACTTCCCTCCTGCACGTGCTTATGTCATTGGTATCCACATGTATCACAACAGTGGGCTCCTCCCCAGCACAGTCTGAAATCCTATCTTTGTGACATGTGAGGTCCACCACCTTTTCACCAGGCAGGCAAGTTACCAGGCGGTCCTCACGCCCACCAGCCACCCTGCTATCTACATTTCTAATAATTGAATTACAACTACAATGGACATCCTAACCCTTCCCTTCTGGGCACTTGCCTCTAGAGATACATCCTCAGTGCGAGAGGATATTACATCACCTTGAGAGCAGGTCCTGAATACAGGATTGCTTCCTGCCTCAGCAAGATAAGGCTGTGCTTCCAGGTGACCTTTCTCCTCCAAGATTGGAAGTGGGACTGCTCTGCTATGTCCCTGAAGGTCTCCTCTATAGAACTCTCTGCCTCCCTTAGCTCCTCCAGGTCTGCCACTCTTATCCCCCGGAGATGAAACATTTTCTGAGGACTTGGAGTGCAGGATTAGGGTAAACTGTCCCTTATTTCCTTTCCAAAAATCCTGATATCAGAATAAATTGAGTTACAGGTCCCTCAGTCTGTGGAAGTAACTGTTTTAATAATAATGCAAACAGGCTGCCCTGAAACATTCACAGGACACCTGTACGTCTGCTTTTCTTTTGTGGTTTTATTGCAAGAAGCCAATCTTGAAAAGACCAAAATAAACCTAACCGTTGCTCTGCCTATAATATCCTGGACAGAAGATTATACCCTTTTCCTTAACAATGCAAACATGTCTACCCACCAATCCATTTCTTGTTTCTGTCTTATTCCTTTCCTCTTTCTCCCTCACTTCTGTTTGCATCACAGCTTGGAACCATTCCTGGATGGCATCTACACCTCCATCCCAGATTACACTGATTAATAATCATCTGACAGAAGCTAATGCACGCCCTTTCTTCTTCCCTCCTATTCCTCCTCCTTCATTTTAGATCCAGGGACAAAGTGATCCCTGGCTCTCCATTTTGGGGAGAGTCTATTTGATGTTTCCCCTTTCCTTTGTTCAAAACACGTTCACCAGAAAGGTAAAAAGGGAGTCTTCTGGCTCCTTTCACTACGATTTCATTCCAATAATGAAGCAGAATTCCAGGCAGTTATTTCTTAGCCTGTGCATAAGACCCATTACAAGTGGAGTAAACACGTAATTAGTATTATTGTTGCACAATAGCGTTTCCTTAGCTGACCTTTGTATGGAGAACCAAGAAACCCATAAACCAGACCGACTTAACCTATCTAAGATGCCACAGAAGCTCCTTGCAGGGGCTGCTCACATACAACCTCGCACCAGCCGAGAGGTAATCATGCAGGTAGCGCTCAGTGCGAAGGACTGGATGGCCTCCCTCTCACTGCTGGACTATTGTCTGCACCTTAACTTTGTCGATTTGTTAGAGAGTTAAACTTTCTAAGGGAGCAGGTAGGTAAAGCTCATCTAAGATGCTTTTTAGTCTATTGATTTTATTTTAAATTAGTCTGTCACTGACCCTCACAATACTACAGTTAATCTACTTAGAGCTACTTACTTAGTTGTCTTATTGACTTTTCTATTGAATTAGATTCTTTTGGTGTCCGATCAGCTGTAAATCTGTAGTAAGGACTTCTGAGGCTTGCACTGCACTTTCCAATCCGAGTGCTGGAGCCGTGGGAGCTGAAGCCTGCATTGCTCACAGCGACCTCTGGAGGCCTCTCCTGGGGCTGCGGGGTAAGGTATGCAGCGGAGCCTTCCGGTCTTTCTTTCACACTCCTATAACATGCCTCTCCTCACCCTCCCCTAATGCTTCTCCTCCTAACCCTCCTTTCATGACTTTACTCGCTCCCTTGTAACATCTTTCCTCGCCTGCCTCTCCTCACCCTCCCCTAATGCTTCTCCTCCTAACCCTCCTTTCATGATTTTACTCACTCCCTTGTAACATCTTTCCTCGCCTGCCTCTCCTCACCCTCCCCTAATACTTCTCCTCATAACCCTCGTTTCATGATTTTACTCGCTCCCTTGTAACATCTTTCCTCGCCTGCCTCTCCTCATCCTCCTCTCCACCTCCATAACCCAGCCCTTACCCTTCCTCCCATAACATATGCACCTCCCCCCCCCCCACCCATTTCAAGCCTATAACGTGCCTCTTACTAATGCCTCTGTGTAACCCATTCTCCTGTGCCCAGAACATGTCTGAACAGTGTTGGGGCTTGACAGGTATAAGGAGGGAATTAGGCTTGGCCATCGGCTTCCACAGAGTTAGGAGGAAGGTAAACCTCAATCCACAGGGAGTGCTGACTGCAGAGCCTTTATCTGTTGGTGGGAAGCTGGACTTGCTGGGAAAGAAAGCCTGAAATCTAAACAAAATTAAATTCTTAAATGATTAAACTATTACTGGCTGTGTTTATTGTCTGTTAGTTTTTAAGGGTAGAAGTTTGTCACTGTTAGCAATTGTGTGTGCTTAGAAATAGGACTTTGGATCCCATACTGGGGGCAAGATGGCCGCCGAGTAGGACGCCGCGGCGGAGCTCTCTCTGCTGGCTTTTCCTCAGGGTAGATTTTCTTGTTTAAATTCATGCCTCACACAAAACGAAAGGGGAAAATAAAGGGAGTGAGTGCAGAGCAGACTCACCCCGTTTGGATCCCCTTCAACCCCGCATCGAGGGCTTCTTCCCTGGAGGGCTTGGTCTCTGGAGGGATGGCGCTGGAGCGTGCGTCGTCCCCCCCTTGACCCTTGACATTACTCTGAGCCCCGGGGCGCCGAGCAGGCCGGCTCATCCCAGCAACGGCAGGAACCTCCCTGGGCTTCCCACAGGGTGAGGCGACGCCAGAGCAATGGAGAAGAACACGGGACTTCGGAAAGAACTACAATTACTGAAACGGGAATGACTGAGTCCAGGAAGGAAGGTGGAAGCGGAAGGTGCACAGACAGCAAACAGTTAACTTTGAGAAAATATCTCTAGAGGGGATTTGGTCAGTGTTAAAATCCATAGAGTCTTCTACAATTACCTTAACACAAACAACTATGGAAACAAAAAAAACCAGACTGTGTTAAATGCTAATCTGATTTCTACTTTTAAAGAGAAGGTGGAAAAGCTGGGAAAAAAAGGTTTCTGATATGGACAAAATACAATTAAAGTTGGTTCAGTCTGATATGTCAAGCAATAGGAAAATAGAGACTATTGAGAATGCTCTGAGGTCCCACAACCTCAGAGTTTTAAATTTTCCAGTTATCAATATGATCTCCCCTCTGGAGTCTAATTAAGCAATATATTCTGCAAGTCTTGAAAATTCCCTTGCAAGCGATGCCACCAATTACTAAGGCCTATTACCTTCAACAGACAGGACGGGTGGAAGGAGACGTGAATAGACAGACGTCAACGTTGGATATCTCTCAGATTTTAGAGATGTCGCAAGAAATGGAAATTACCCAGAGAAGAACACTTTTGATATCGTTCACATTTTTGTCCGATACAATGGTACAGGGAAGAGGATTTTATATTTGTCAAGAACTGGGGAACATTCTGGGGAAGGGGGAGCTTATTCCAGCAGAATGGGCTTCACCTTAACCAGAGTGGAACCAGGCTGCTGGCACTAATCTTTATAAAGGAGACAGAGCAACTTGTAAACTAGATGATGGAGGAAAGTTGACAGTCGCTCAGAAGTGCATGAATCGGAATGATGTATCTTTGAAGGATACTAACAAGACAGGGATGTTACGGCATGCTGATGGAGAGTTTGCAATAAATGCTATCTTTAGTGGAAAATCTTTAGTGGAAAGCATGATTTGGTGAGAAAATTTGGTGAAAAAATTTGGTGAAAAAATTTTGGTGAGAAAATTTGGTGAAAGCATGATTAATCTTTAGTGGAAAGCATGATTTGGTGAGAAAATTTGGTGAAAGCATGATTAATCTTTAGTGGAAAGCATGATTTGGTGAGAGATAATGGTATTAGGGCCACATGGGAATAGAGATTATAGCATGATCAAATTTGACTTGTTAACCAGAGGGAGGACATTAAGTAAATCTACTATGTTAGCATTTTACTTTTGAAAGGGAGATTATGATAAAATGAGAAAAATAGGAAAAAAAATTAAAGAAGTTTCTGCAAAGGTCAAGAGTTTACATCAGGCATGGACATTATTTAAAAATACCATCTTGGAAGCCCAGACAAGATGTATTCCACCCATTAAAAAAGGTGGAAATTAAGCCAAATGAATGCTGCCATAGTTAAAAGGTGAGTAAGAGAGGCTATTCTAACCAAAAGAACATCCTTTAAAAAATTAAAAAGAGATCAGAATGAAGAAAATAGGAAACAGCATAAGTACTGGCAGGTTAGATACATAGCACTGATAAGGAAGGCAAAGACCAGAATTGAAAAAGAAGCTTGCCATGAAAGCAAAAACTCATAATAAAAACGTTTTCATGTATAATCAAAGCAAAAAGGCTGTGAGGGAGTCAGTGGGACCATTAGATAATCAAGGAATAAAAGGGGTGCTAAGGGAGGACAATACTTTAGCAGAGAGATAAACAAATTCTTTGCTTCAGTGTTTACTGAGGAAGATATAAGGCAGGTACCCATAACAGAAAGTGATATTTAAAGGGCGATGATTCAGAGGAAATGAAACAAATCTCAGTGAACCTGGAAGATGTACTAGGTAAACTGACAAACTAAAGAGTAGCAAATCACCTGGACCAGGTGGTATACATCCCAAAATGCTGAAAGAACTGATAAATAATATTGCAGAACTACTGTTGGCCAATGTTACACAAGTTTTTCAAAAAGGGTTCCAGGAATGATCCGAGAAATTAATGACCGATGAGCCTGATGTCAGTGCTGGGAAAAATTGAACATATAGATAGGCATATTTTAATGGGATAAAGTCAACATGAATTTAGCCAAGGAAAGTCTTCCCTCACCAATCTGCTACATTGTTTTTGAAAGTGTGAATAAACCTGTGGATAAAGGTGAGTCAGTTGATATAGTGTAGCTGGAGTTTCAGAAATTGTTTGACAAAGTCCCTCATGAGAGACTCTTAAGGAAATTAAAAGTCATGGGATGGGGGGGGGGGGGGGAGTATACTACTGTGGATTGTGAACTGGTTAAAAGATAGAAAACAGAGAGTAGGGCAAAATGGTCAATTTTCTCAATTGAGAAATGTTAAAAGTGGAGTGCCTTGGGGATCTGTACTGGGACCACTTCTTTTTAACTTATTTACAAATGACCTAGATATGGGAATGATGAACAAGGTGATCAGATTTGATGAAGATACAAAATTATTCAAAGTTGTTAAATCAGAAGAGGATTGTGAGAAATTGTAAAATGACCTTGCAAGACTGGGAGACTGGAAATTTAATGTGGATAAGTGCAAAGGGATGCATGTAAGGAAGAGCAACCCAAATTACAGCTACAAAACGCAAGGTTCCACATTAGGAGTCATCACTCAGGAAAAGGATCCAGGTGTCATCAATGATAATACATTGACATCTTCTGCTCAGTGTGCAGCGGCAGCCAAGAAAGCAAATAAAATGCTAGGTTTTATTAGGAAGGGGATGGAGAATAAAACAGAGAATATCATAATGCTTCTGTATCACTCCATAGTGCAACCTCATCCTGAGGTTTGTGTGCAGTTCTGATCACCGCATTTCAAGAAAGATATTGCAGAATTAGAAAAGGTACAGAGAAGGGCGACCAAGATGATAAAGGGTATGGAACGACACCTCTATGGGCACTTCAGTTTGGAGAAGAAATGGCTGAGCGGAGATATGATAGAGGTCTATAAAATAATGAGTGGAGTGGAATGAGTAAATTCAAATTGTTTACTCTTTTGAAAAGTATAAAGACCAGGGGACATTCAATGAAGTTACTAGTTGATACATTTAAGACACATAGGAGAAAATATTTTTTTTACTCAATGCATAATTAAACTGTGGAATCCGTTGCAGGAGGATGTGGTAAAAGCTGTTACTGTAGCTGGTTTAAGAAACGGTTTAGAAAATTAGCTTGGAGAAATGTCCATAAACCATTATTAAAGTTGATTTGGGGAAATGTAGTGCTTATCGCTGGGATAAGCAGTTTGGAATCTATCGACCTTCTGGTATCCTGCCAGGTATTTGTAACTTTTCGCAACTGTTGGAAACAGGATACGGAGGTGGATGGACCTTTGCTGTGACCCAGTGTGGCAAATGTTATGTTCTTAAGGTGTGAAGGGGGATTAGAACAGGATCCAGAATACAGCTACATAGTAAATGATGGCAGAAAAAAAGAGCAAATCGGTCCATTTGTTCTGCTGTGATTTAATCAAAATGAACACATCATACCTGCAGTTTAGAAAGATCTTTATTTTAGATATAGTAATGGATTATTGGAATATTCCAGGAGAGGCAGTTCTAGAAGCAGAGAGGATTGTTACCTAAGATCTAGTGCGTTTGTTTTTATAACATTTTCCTAACTGGTTGAAATTAACACAACATCCTCTTAATAGGACGGTATTATAAGAACATAAGAACATAAGAAAATGCCATACTGGGTCAGACCAAGGGTCCATCAAGCCCAGCATCCTGTTTCCAACAGTGGCCAATCCAGGCCATAAGAACCTGGCAAGTACCCAAAAACTAAGTCTATTCCATGTTACCTTTGCTAGTAATAGCGGTGGTTATTATCTAAGTCAACTTAATTAATAGCAGGTAATGGACTTCTCCTCCAAGAACTTATCCAATCCTTTTTTAAACCCAGCTATACTAACTGCACTAACCACATCCTCTGGCAACAAATTCCAGAGTTTAATTGTGCGTTGAGTAAAAAAGAACTTTCTCCGATTAGTTATAATTTTATCTTCTATACTGTGATGATTTGGTAGCAGTTCCTGTGCAAAAAAAGGGACTTGGACTTTAAAAGTTGTATTTATTTTCCTTGTCTGAGAATGACAGAGGTGAGAAACCAAGATGGCCTCAGTTGAGGACTACATTTCCCAAAAATCCTTGCTGACTGACTGACTTTGGCAGAGAGCCAGCAAGGATGAATCAGCATTGGGTTTGGCCTATTTCTAAGCCTGGGACAGGGTGGGGACACCGAAGACTAATAGAGGAAGGGAAGAAAGGGGGGAGCCTAGAACTGAAGGGCTGCAGGTTACCCTGAAACCCGGAGCCTTGCTCATCTGCCCCTGCTCTGCCCGCCTTCTGCCTGCCTCCAGTTCCCCAGCCACAGCACATTCCCCTCAACATGGGGGAAAGGGGGAGGGAGCCTCCCATCTTCAGGGAGTCAGGGAGGGGGGGGGGGGAATTAGGGAAGAGACCTTTACCACTCCACTACTTGGTGGAGGGTAGAGAGGGAGAGAAGTGGGCAACCAAAAATGCACAAATTAAGCTTAATACAAAGTATAGGAACTTAAATATTCAGGATTAATTAAAACTGGGGAGGGATGGGAGGGGAGCAGAGCACCCTGTCACTGTTGCGTCGGAGGTGGACCATTGGCCCTAGGTGTGGTTGATGCTACCCGCAGGGCAAGCCCTACGGGTCCCCACCATCGGTAGGCGGAACTGGCTGGGTGACGGAGGCCAGCGGGAGCTTCACCAATACCAGCCCTCGTTCCCCGCAGGTTGAGCCCTTGGGTGCCGGGGTCAGCTGGTCTTAGGTGGGCCTCTGTCTGAGGACTCCCAGGGTACGATGTCAGAACCAGCCAGGGGTCATCAGTGGTAGCAGGAAGAGGAAGGCGAGTCCAGCCAAGGCAGAGTTCCAGAGACCCGGGCGCCAATGGAGTACGGGAGGCAAGACAGGGGGCACCCGAGTGATAGAAGGCTGAAGCCTGAGAGGCCAAGTCCAGGGTAGTGTCCGTAGAAGCAACGAAGAGCAGGCTGTGGTTGGGACAGGCGGCAGACAAAGACAGGCGGTCAAACGAGCAAGGGTCAAAACCAGGAGTCAGTCCGAGAATGGTCAGGCAAAGCAGGGGTCAAGCCAGAAGTCAGTCCGAATGTGGTCAGGCAAACAAAGCAGGGGTCAAGCCAGAACTCAATCTGAACGTAGACGACAAGAACCGGGTACAGGATCAGGAACCAGGAACATAGACAGGATCAGGTACAAGCAACGAGCAGAGCACACGACAAGCATGGAGACCTGTTGCTAAGGCAAGGAATCACTGGCTGGGCCCGGCCTATATACTGGGACCCAGTGACGTCATCATCCAGGGTTGCGGGATAGATTCCCGCCGAGGCCCCTTTAAAAGCTGGAAAGGCACGAGCACACACCTAGTGGGTGGCATGGCGCTGGTTGGCGGCATCTCCCCACGGACCATGCGGGGAGGCCCGACAAGGAACTGAGGAGTCCGCGGAGGAGCTGGGGACAGAAGAGGAAGCTCGAGTGCGGCCTACAGCCGTGCGAGAGGTGGAACCGGGAGCAGGAGCTGGAAGCCAGGGAAAAGTGGGCCCGGACGTGGGCCTGCCGCAGGCAGCACACGCAACAGTCACTGCCCAGTAGGAGGCGAATTCCTCCACCCGACCGGCAGACACAGCACAGATGTGCCCCGCCTTGATCTGGGCGTGCACCGTGCTCCTGAAGAGGGCCACACAGTTTGGGGACCTGCCCCTGGCCAGTAGCCAAGGGGGGAGAACTGGTAACTTTAGCTCTAGAGGAGGATACCGCAGAGGAAGACGCTGAGGCTGACTGGACAATGCATCACTAACTACAGTGAACTGGACTCTCTTAGTTTAGATGCTGAGACTGAATTTAGAAAAAAAAAAGAGAGAAATCAGAAGTGACCTGTGCATGTCTTAGACTGGGCAAACCGAAAGTAATGGAAGAGGGAAATTAAACCAGGCTGAATAACATTCGGCTCGATACAGTATAGTTCGGTTGAAGATTTCCCGTCTGTAACGTGCTGGGAGCGCACAATTCGGACGCGCAAGGCGATCCAGCGATACAGTCTCCAGTTTCGCGCGTCCTTAGCGCTTCTTAAAACAGACGCATAACCCTTTCCGCACGCAGCATGTATATGATGTGTAAATGAACGAATTAGCTGTATAATGAAGGAATTAGCTATTCCCCTCCGATACTGTAACGGGCGCTGATATTATCTCCTTAGTAACCCGCTGTTTTGCCGCGGCCTTAACGTGTTAGTTTACCGCCTCCCCCTAGTAGGTGTTAGGACTGTGAGTCTAGTAACAAATCCATCAACACCACTTAAGACACTCAAAAACAATAAAACACAATAAAAAAAAAAAAGCGATACAGAGATGAGCGAGAAAATGTAATGATGTGGGACACATAAAACCTGTCAGAAAAAATTTTTTTTTTTAAATACCTGTCACTTTTGTGCGGTCATCCAGGCAGCGGCGGGAGCCGGAGGGCCGCGTGGGTCCAGGCGGCCGGCGGGCGGCGGCAGGAGCTGGGTGTTCGGTCGAGGCCGCGGGCGGGTAGGCACGTGTTTGATTGGGTGGGCGGCGGCAGCGGCGGCGGGATCCGGGGGGCGGGTGGGCGCGTGTTCAAACGAGGCCGGGTCGCACAGGCGCGCATTAATTCAGGCGGAGGGAGCCGGCGGCGAAAGCGGCCTCCGGCAACCCCCACCGGCAGTGAATTAATGCGCGCCTGTGCGACCCGGCCTCGTTTGAACACGCGCCCACCCGCCCCCCGGATCCCGCCGCTGCCGCCCGCCCGATCGAACAGGCGCCCACCCGCCCGCGGCCTCATTTGAACACGCGCCCACCCGCCCCCCGGATCCCGCCGCCGCTGCCGCCGCCCGCCCAATCGAACACGCGCCTACCCGCCCACGGCCTCGATCGAACACCCGGCTCCCGCCGCCGCCGCCCGCCGGCCGCCTGGACCCACACCGCTGCCTGGATGACCGCATGAAAGTGACAGGTATTTAAAAAAATTTTTTTTTATAACACTCAGGTTTTTACATATTTTTGTTTTTTTTTTTTACACTTCCTGGTGCCTGTCATTTCAAATGTCATTTCAAATGTCATTTGAAATGACAGGTACCAGCGCACCCAGGTTACTGTATAGGCGCTGTATTAAGCGCCTATACAGTAAAATGGGTTGCGCGGGCATAACCCTTCCCTAACGCTTCACAGCCGCGGCATGCATTTGCATGCAATTAGAAGAGAGTATCAGGTGCTAGGTCAAAAGAACTGTGCGTGCGGGGAGGAAGGGTGCGCCTGGCAATGCCGCACTCTTTCTGCCGCGGTCTTACAGTATCGAGCCGTGCTTATGAAGGTGGGATTTCTGGCTCCCATAGGAAGAATCATGGTGGTAATCTGCACTAATCTAAACTGTAAATGCACAGGGTGGTAGGAACAGACTTGAGAGGTAAATGCTACAGCTGCAAAAAAAATACCCCTGCCTGAACTAGAGAGAAAGTGTAACAAGAGTTTAAAGCAGCAGCAGAGTTTTCAAAAGTTGTATCAGCTCCCTACAAGAATAATAGAACAGAGTAAGAAAGGTACTGACAGCGTTCAGGTTTCATTTACTTTTGAGTAGTCTGTCCACAGAGGTTTTTGGGTCACTGCAGGTAGACTGCTCTAAACTGGTTGCAGCTGATGAGATTGTTAATGAATTGCATGCTAGGGAAACTGCATGTTTAGTTTTAAAGTACTGCTCTAGAGTGCTTAAAACCAACAGGGAGTTGTTAATGAATGGTTTACTAAAAGAAACTGTGTGTGTTCAATCCAAGAGCATCGCTTCAAAGCGCTTGCAGTTAATAGAGCTTGTGCAATTCTTTCTTTAGAAAACTCGCATGTTTGAGTTTGTGCACTGTTTCAGAAGGCCTGCAGCTCATAGAGTTTTCCTAATGAATTCTTTGCTAAGAGAACTTGCACATTGGGTTTAAAGGTACTAATGTACTATTTAGGGCTTACAACTGACAGTTATTAAAGTAATCTATATGTTGGGTTCAAGAATACTGCTCTAGAAGGTTGCAGTTTGCAGAGAATTATTACCGTAATTTGCTGTTAGAAACAATTGTAGAAATACATACGTATCCATGTCAATACAAATATCCCAATAATATCTAATTTCCATCATAAGAACCAATAATGTAGGGGGCCCTCAACAAATAACATAATTCACTTTTTCATAATATTTCAGTATGAGAAGGGATATTATCTAATATTTCATTTCCTCTGGTCATATCTACTGATGTATCTTGGTTACTACTCAAACTAACCTTATCCCTTAAGACATTTTCAAAGTGGGGTGGCTCATTAAAAACAAACTTATTCCCCTGGTAATTGATAAAACAGTTAGGCCTGGATGTTCTTATGGCGCAGAGCTCATTGAATCCCGCAGTAACGGGGGGAGGGCCTGCGAAAGCTGGCAGCGATCGCACCACCGCGTGTTATCGCTGCCGGCTTTCGCATCCAATAGCGTCACCGTGAAAGGTGGTGCTATTGGGCGCACTACTGGCGGCGATAACGGGTCTTACCTTATTGCCGCCAGCGATGTTACTGCCGCGTCTGCCCCGACGTTACCCCGACTCCTCCTCTTCCGGTCCCGACTCTGCCCTGACTCCGCCCCCATCAAGCTATCGCATGCGAAAAGGGACTTTTTGCATGCGATACCGATAGAAAATGACCCCCTAAGACGGAAATCTCAAATAAAATGTAGCTCCAATTTCTAGGGTCTTACTTTTTAAGGCCAGAAATTGTCTTCTATGGACCTGAGTTGGTCTAAAGACATCTGGAAAAACAAACACTTTTTGGCCACAGAATTGAATATCCTTGTTCTTAAAGAATTTTTCCATTACATACTCCTTCTCCCGCTCTAAAGAAAAAGATACAAAAAGAGTTGCTCTTCAATTTATGGTGTCAATTGACTCTTCTAAGAAAGTCGAAATGCCAGGGCTATTTTCCTCAACCGACCTATTGATATTATTGGGTCGTGAGGAAAAATAGTACATTTTTGAGATAGATGGTAAATCTTTTTCTTCAAGTATGTATTTCTGTTTAAAGATTGCCTTTGTTATGTGATGGAACATGTTTTATGTTTTGTAATATTTAAATAATCAATACAGAGAGAATTATAAAAATAAATAAATAAATAAAATAAACAATTGTAGATTTGGTTCAAGAAATTCATGTGAAGAAGCCCATGGGATTTGTTTCTGAGTCCTTAAACCATGAATGCTGCCACTAAATTAGTGGAATCCATCTGTAATAGGCTTAAAGTTCTTTTTGCTGTTAACTTTCTCTCAGACTGTAAGAAATGTTAAATCCTTCATTGAAACTAATTGATTAATCCCCATAGGCTTTATAATGTTTGGGAAAAGAAAGTGTCAGGCTGATACAGAATGGTGCACTCGGCCGAGCGCACTGTTTAGCCCCCGTTTGGCCCACGCATTTTAGATGCATTTTACCCCTTATACTGTAAGGGGTAATAGTGCGTGGAAAACATGCGGCCAACCACCCCGAAACTAATAGCGCTCATCACATGCCTATTAGTTATTACCCTGGAATACTGAAAGCAACGCCTGCCCAAGGGCAGGCATTAACCATAGAAAGCACCGGGAAAGTGTACAGAAAAGCAGAAAAAACTGCTTTTCTGTACACCCTCCGACTTAATATCATAGCGATATTAAGTCGGAGGCACCAAAAATAAAAAAATTAAAATTAAAAAAAATGTAAAAATCTGCCCACAGGTCAGCGGGTTCGAAAACCGACACCGGTAAAATTAAGCGTCAGTTGTCAGACCCGCTGACAGCCACCGCTTCCGCTAATACGGAAGCGCTAGGGACGCGCTACTGTCCCTAGCACCTCCTTATTAGCGCGGGCCCTAATTTAAATACAAAATCACATGCCCAGGAGAGGTGCCTGGGTGCGCGTCGGGAGAGCGGGCGCTCGCCTCGGAGCACCGGCTCTCCCACAGGTTTTATTGCATCAGCTTGATGGTTAATAAAGTGTTAAGAGTTATATGGTTACAAGCCTCATCTTTAAGGGTTATGAGGAGATAGAAGTTGGTTTCTGGAGTGATAAGCGACCAGAGAGGAAGCATTACTAAAGGTGTATCCAGAGCTTTTAGAAGAGGAAGTAGCTTAAAGTATGACTGACTAATTGTCTTCACCACCTTTGTACTATCATACCCACTAGTCACTATAAGTGTCCTGAAAAAATCAAGCAACTAAAGCTCCCCTTGATGAACCAGAAGCAGGCATATCACTACATATATTTTATTTATTTATTTATTTATTTATCTAGTTTTATATACTGTCATTTGGTTTCGCCATCATAACGGTTTACAAGATTCGAAGTAGTATAGTATGTTAATGAGTTAGCATAGACAATATGATCAGAATTACAGTTGTAGCAATATTAATGTTAGTTATACATTTTTCAGGGTTAGTTATCCATTTTTCATATGGTTGTAGGAGGCGGTATAGGGGAAGTTCACATGGTTCATATAGATGGGAAGGGTAGGTAAATAGGTTCACATATGGTGAGAGAGATGGACATAGAGATGGTTGGTATTGTGGAGTATAGTGGGGGGGATGTGTGGTAGTCAGTGAGTGTTTTGGTAGGCTTTGGTGAACAGCCAGGTTTTCAGGTCCTTCTTGAAGGTTTTTAGGTTAGGTTGTGTTCTTAGTTCGATTGGGAGGGTGTTCCAAAGTTTGGGGGATCCGATGGATAGGGCTCTTTTATGAGTTGAGTTTAGTTGGGTCGATTGGATGGGTGGAATTTTCAGGAGGCCCTTGTTGGTTGAGCGGAGGTTTCATTGCGGTGTATGGGGTTTGATCGTGGTACCTAACCAGTTAGTTTGGTCTCCATGGATTAGTTTGTGTAGTATAGTCAGAATTTTGTAATCGATGCAATATTTTATTGGGAGCCAGTGCAGAGATATGAGGATTGGAGTTGTATGTTCATGTTTTTTTGTTCCTGTTAGGATTCTGGTGGCTGAGTTGTGTAAGATTTGGAGGGGCTGGATTATGGAGAGTGGTAAGTCGAATAATAAGGAGTTGCAGTAGTCAAGATTGGAGAAAATGAGAAGTTGTAGGACAGTTCTGAAGTCATCTGGGGATAAGATAGGTTTTAGTTGTCTGAGTTTTAGTAGTTTGTGGTATCCTTTCCTTGATTTTGTTAGAGATGTGGGTCCTGAAGGATAGTTCACTGTCAATGGTGACCCCTAGGTTGCGAGCATGTGAGACTGGGGAAATTGTTGCCTTATCGTTCTCAATTTTGAGCGGTGGTGTGGGTGATGTGCTGTTTTTTCTGTCTAAGATAATTATTTCTGTCTTTTCGAAGTTTATAATGAGTTACAAATTGGTTAGTAGCTGTTTGATTTCAGTGAGATACATGGCTGTTTTTTTGTATGTTTCCTCCAATGTATTATGTTTTGGGATTAATATTTGAATATCATCTGCGTATAGGAACTGAGTCAGACCAAGGCTAGCTAGAAAGTGACATATTGGGAGGAGGTAAATATTGAAGAGTGTTGCAGATAATGCTGATCCTTGGAGAACTCCTGTGTTAAGGTTAATTTTCTTCGAGAGGGTATTGTTGATTGATACTTGGTAGCATCTGTGTGATAGGTAGGATGAGAACCATTGTAGAGTTTTTCCAGTTACTCCTATTTCAGTTAGGTGGTCGAGAAGGATTGAGTGGTTTACTGTATCAAATGCTGCTGATAGATCTAGGAGGATCAGCAGGTAGCTTTGGTCATTATCAAATCATCTGAGCACGATGTTATTTAGTGAGAGGAGTAGTGTTTTGGTGCTTAGGTTTTTCCGGAAACCAAATTGTGTAGGGTATAGGATGTTGTTTCTTTCTAGGTGGTCGGTGAGCTGGGAGTGGATGATTTTGACAATGAATGGTAGGTTGGATATGGGGCGGTAGTTTAGTGGGTTGTCCGGGTCTAGGTTGTTCTTTTTTATTATGGGTTTAATTATTGCCAACTTTAAACATTCAGGGTAGTTACCTTCTGTGAGGGACAGGTTGACAATGCTGGTTATCGTTTTGGTTAGTGAGGTTTCGATCACTTTGATTGTTGTTATGGGAATGCTGTCGATGGGGTGATTTGCTGGGTTCATTTTTTTTGATGATTGTTTGGACTTCCAGTGAGGAGGCTGGGTAAAAGTAGGACCAGCTAGTTGTTTGTTTAGGTTGCATTTTTATGTTTTGAGAGTTTACATTGAGATTGTTATTGATTAGGTTCTTGATTTTTTCGCTAAAGAAGTCTCACATGTCCTGAAAACACCACTAACCAAGAACAATAGCAACGAATTTGCAGGACATGTGAGGATTTGGTGAGGTGAGATGTTGGGTTGTTTTGTCCTTCCGCCAGGCTTTCTCTTTTTTCCTGAGTTTACATTTTGCCAATCTTATGTTGTCGCTGTACCATTGATTCTGATGTTTTGGGTTTTTTTTATTATCTTTTTGATTGTGGGGTTTAAGTTATCTGAAATAGATTTAGTAATGTTGAGCCAGGAGGTTATGGCTGAATCGGAGCTGTTTAGGTCTATGTCTGTCAGTTCTAGTTGTATTTTTTGTTGAAGTGCTTCAATATTGAAAGGAGGACAGTATGTGATTGTGGTCAGGTTGTTTTCTTCCATTGTGAGTTTAGAGTTGTAGGTCAGGAAAGATTGAATTAGAGAGTGATCTGACATGGGGATTTTGGTTATCTTTGTTTGGTATGTTGACCAGGTGTTGGTATTAATGAAGACGAGGTCTAGGGTGTGTCCTGCTTTGTGTGTTGGACCAGTGATGATTTGGTTTAATCCTAGGGTTGAAAGAGCATCTGTTATTGTTGCACATGTGGTTGAGTGGGGGAGGGTGTCCATGTGGATGTTGAAGTCTCCTAAAATAATGATGGGCTTATTGAGTGTTAGATTGATGATCATGAATTGTATTAGTGGGGATACAAAACCATATTTCATAGCTATCACAGAAACATGGATAAAAAACACTGACATTGTTTTAATCAACCAAATGAATAACCCTACCTAGTACTAGTACTAGACAGATACTACCTAGATACTACCTAGTACTAGACTAGACAGTACTAGACTAGTACTAGTACTAGAAAGATTTGTAGTTTAGGGGGGTCAAATAGGGCAATTTCCAGGGGAGGATATATTTTTGTTGGGATTAGTTTCATCTGTAGGTTTTTTGTTATGATTAGCATTATTCCTCCACCTTTTTTTTTTTAGGTCTGGGGATTGCGAAGGTTCTATAGGTAGGGTTATTAATTTGGTTGATTAAAACAGTGTCAGTGTTTTTTATCCGTGTTTCTGTGATAGCTATGAAATCTGGTTTTGTATCGTTAAGTAGGTGGGTGATTATGGGAATTTTCTTCACCATGGATTGAGCATTAAAGAGCAGGAATGAAAGTAGTATGCACTGGCAGTACAACTTCGGGCTGTTGTGTGTGATGTTTATGTCCTGGTATTCACTTTCTTTCTTTGGTTTTCTTTAAGTTGCGTTTCTGGGGGTGGTTTTTTAGCTTTGCTGGATCCATTGCTGTCGTAGACTTGGAGCGTGGAGTTTGTCATTCTTGGTGAAGCGGGATGTTGTGTGTATGTTGTTGAGGTCGCCTTGAATTCGATAGATATCTGGATGCTAACTGGAATTATGGAAGTGTTGACATTACAATGCACAGAGAAGTTGATGGAAAATAACATTCTTTTACAGCTCTTTTGAAAGACACCGGCAGCTCTTATGGCTATTTGTCCATTAACATAAATGGAGGTACACTTGTTATTCAGCTTCACCCCCCTCGGGGCTGTCTGTCCTGGCTCTTTTAGCAGTCTCCTCTGAAGCTGGCACCTTCAATGCCCAGATTGCACAGCAGGGCTGGTCTTGAGCTGGGATTCCATCCTCTTCCTCACACGCACTCACCCTGTGACGCAGCCTGAGCTGTAGCAGACAGTTCTGCCATCAAGCACCATGTGAAAGAGCTCACATTAATGAGAGCATGGCACGCTCCGCTGGGTACTGCTCTACCCTGCACTGTAAATCAGCAGGGGAGGGAATAGTCCTCACGTCCCCTGCATCAGTATCAAAGGTTCAGGCTCCATCAGCCTTGCCTGACCGGGAGGCTGGTATTTCAATGTGAGCCAATCATTTTTTTAATATTTTATGTTCCACGTCTCCTGACACTTCAAAGTGAATTACATTCAGGTACTGCAGGTATCTTGCAATTAGAGGATTCCCTAAACCTGACTGTCGGAAGGGCAATCTTCACTTCAGAGTATTTTCCTAACCCTGCAATGCACCAGCTTCAATTCCACCCCCACACACACACGTCCTGCAGTTCTTGTTACAGAGGTAGCCCCCATACTCGGGATTTAGGATGTGCCGATTGAAAGATGCTATGGAAAGGACAAAATTCAAAATCATTTATGCGTTTTACCCACATTAAATGACCCCCCCTTAAGAACATAAGACGTCCACACATCCTTTCCCTTAGAGACTCCGTGAAGAGTCCACTGGCGAAACTTCCATGAGGTCTTTGTCCTAGTGGGAATCTTCTGAGAATGATCTCCTTAAATACTATTTCTTAGAGCTGTGCCGGTCTGGAAGCGTAAGGCTAACTCCAGCAGTGGCCCCTGCCATCAGGTTGCTGCTGGACGTCCTGCCAGGCTTGTACATGGGATGAGAGGGCGCCAGGGGCAGGCAGGGCTGAGGGCAGCGGAACTGACAAACAATGAAATCAGTGTGACAGGGGGGAGAGATCAGTGGCTAATTATTTCCTGCTACTTCTGAAGAAAACACTTTATATTTGGCAAAAACCAGAAAGGTCAGAGGCTATAATCCATCCTGGCTTCTTTGTGACTGAAAATCATTGCCCTCTGATAGCCGGGGTGGCTGGTTCCCGGTGCAGACGTCTCTAAATGATGAAACCTCTGCAGTGAAGGAAGCTGTGACCGGCTCCCAGTCCCTCCCGATCCTGATTAATTGTGCTCAGGTCAGAACTCGCCTGCTTATCCACAGCACCAGAAGAAACCCAGAAACCCGGCTCACTGTCTTAGACAAGGCACAAATTCAAATGTTCACTGAGTTTCAATTAAAGCCCAGAGCAAAGGTAAGGGAACAGGAGTTTATCCACTGACCCCAGGGCAGCCAAAGTGTGAATGCAGCACAAACACAGGAGAGAGACCTCACTGGGGAGACAGCAGCACCCAGAGACTCCCAAGGAATAAATACAGCATAGAGACCTCAGGGGGGAGACAGCAGCACCCTGAGACGCCCAAGGCATAAATACAGCATAGAGACCTCAGGGGAGGAGACAGCAGCACCCAGAGACAGCTAAGATGTAAATACAGCATAGAGACCTCAGGGGAGGAGACAGCAGCATCCAGAGACTCCCAAGGAATAAATACAGCATAGAGACCTCAGGGGGGAGACAGCAGCACCCTGAGACGCCCAAGGCATAAATGCAGCATAGAGACCTCACTGGGGAGACAGCAGCACCCAGAGACAGCTAAGATGTAAATACAGCATACAGACCTCAGGGGAAGAGACAGCAGCACCCAGAGACTCCCAAGGAATAAATACAGCATAGAGACCTCACGGGGAGACAGCAGCACCCAGAGACTCCCAAGGAATAAATACAGCATAGAGACCTCAGGGGAGGAGACAGCAGCACTCAGAGACCCCCAAGGTATAAATACAACATAGAGACCTCAGGGGAGAGACAGCAGGACCCAGAGGCTCCCAAGGAATAAACAAAGCATAGAGACAGCAGGGGAGGAGACAGCAGCAGCCTGAGACACCGAAGGTATAAATAAAGCATAGAGACCTCAGGGGAGAGACAGCAGCACCCCGAGACACCAAAGGTATAAATGCAGCATAGAGACCTCAGGGGAAGAGACAGCAGTACCCAGAGACACCTAAGGTATAAATGCAGCATAGAGACCTCAGGGGAAGAGACAGCAGCCCCCAGAGACTCCCAAGGAATAAACAAAGCATAGAGACCTCAGGGGGAAGACAGCAGCAGCCTGAGACACTCAAGGTATAAATACAACATAGACACCTAAGTGAAGGAGACAGCAGCACCCAGAGACTCCCAAGGTATAAATACAGCATAGAGACCTCAGGGGAAGAGACAGCAGCACCCTGAGACACCCAAGGCATAAATACAGCATAGAGACCTCAGGGGAAAAGACAGCAGCACCCTGAGACATCTGAGGTATAAATACAGCAAAGAGACCTCAGGGGAGGAGACAGCAGCACCCAGAGACTCCCAAGGCATAAATACAGCATAGAGACCTCAAGGGAGGAGACAACAGCACCCTGAGACACCCAAGGCATAAATACAGCATAGAGACCTCAGGGGAGGAGACAGCAGCACCCTGAGACACCCAAGGCATAAATACAGCATAGAGACCTCAGGGGAGGAGACAGCAGCACCCTGAGACACCCAAGGCATAAATACAGCATAGAGACCTCAGGGGAGAGACAGCAGCACCCAGAGGCTCCCAAGGAATAAAGAAAGCATAGAGACCTCAGGGGAGGAGACAGCAGCACCCTGAGACATCCAAGGTATAAATAAAGCATAGAGACCTCAGGGGGGAGAGAGCAGCACCCCGAGACACCCAAGGTATAAATAAAGCATAGAGACCTCAGGGGGGAGAGAGCAGCACCCTGAGACACCCAAGGTATAAATAAAGCATAGAGACCTCAGGGGGGAGAGAGCAGCACCCCGAGACCCCCAAGGTATAAATACAGCATAGAGACCTCAGGGGAGGAGACAGCAGCACTCTGAGACACCCAAGGCATAAATACAGCATAGAGACCTCAGGGGAGGAGACAGCAGCACCCAGAGACTCCCAAGGTATAAATACAGCATAGAGACCTCAGGGGAGGAGACGGCAGCACCCAGAGACCACCAAGGTATAAATACATCTTAGAGACCTCAGGGGAAGAGACAGCAGCACCCCGAGATGCCCAAGGAATAAATACAGCATATAGACCTCAGGGGAAGAGACAGCAGCACCCAGAGACCACCAATGTATAAATACAACATAGACACCTAAGTGGAGGAGACAGGAGCACTCTGAGATACCCAAGGTATAAATACATCATAGAGTCCTCAGGGGAGGGGAGAGCAGCTCCCTGAGACACTCAAGGTATTAATACAGCATAGAGACCTCAGGGGAGGAGACAGGAGCTCCCTGAGACACTCACAGCATGGATACAGCATGATAGGAATGTCTCCAGGTCTGTAGCAGTGCTGGGACTGTAAAAATGTCTCCCTGCTACTCTTCTACATGTGCAATGCATTGACTGCTGCTTACAGCCTAAGCGCTTGATGGTCGCCTTTCTTTTGCTCTGGAACTGCCTCATATTACAAAGTGTCTGCCTCTAGCAGCAGAGTTAATGGTTTACGCCATCTCTACATGGAAATGATACCCACAGGCCACATGATTTATCCTGCTAGAGCTGCTCCGCTCCACAGCCAGCCTGGTAATGAGAACTATATAATGGCCCTGATAGCGATAGTTCATCTTAGCAGCTTTCTCACAAACAGAAGTGTACAATTTCATCTAGAAATATTGAACACTAGGGCCTGCCACCGTCTGGGTGCTTCAGCGGAGCAGACTGCTGCTGAGTTTCCTTTCAGGGTGGGGGAGGGAGGGGGGGGGGAGGAAAGGTGCTCAAGAGGGAGAGAGCTGGGAAAATAAAATATTGAATCCAATGTCACCTGCTTCAGTTTCTTCCAGAGGTTTTTACTTTGCTGTGCAGCTGCTCACCCATCCCATGTAGGATCATCCCAAGGGGAAAAAGGGCACCCCCCTCAGTCCCTGCAAACTCAGTGCAGTCCTGGTGCTTCTTCCAGGTAGGGAGGAAGCAACCTCTGCCTCTAGGCCCAGAGGGATCAGGCTCAAGGTCACCCAGAAAACAGACTTCATGCTGCTCCAAAATAAACATATGCGGCATTTACTGAAGCAAATAGCAAATGGTAGGAACTAACCGAAATGCTCTTTCAGGATTACAGTCACTCCCTCGCCTCCAAGACTTCCCAAAATGTATGTGGATGATCTTCTGTTGCTATTACAGACTCCTCCCTTATACCTCTGAGATATCTGTCCTTTCCTGTCCTCTCCCTGGCATGGACATCTTCCAAAACTGCGGCACTCCATAAAAAATTCAATGCAACAAACAAGCTGTGTCGTTCCAATAGGGACTGAGAAATCCTTGTTCACTTTACATTCTGACAAAAGGTCTTCTCCCCTTGGAGACAAACCTGAGAGGGAGACACAGGGGAAACTCTCCCACTCCCAAAATTAATAAAAAAAAACAACAAACCCCCATACATGACAAGGTACACTCTTTGGGCCAGATTTTAAAACTTATGCGCGGGCGTAGATTTGTTCATGCAACCCGGCACCTGTGCACCTTGCGCACGCTAAGCCCGAGGGGAGCCCGGATGGCTTTCCCCGTCCCCTCCAAGGCCGCTCCGAAATCGGAACGGCCTTGGAGGGAACTTTACTTCTGGCACCCCCCACCTTCCCCTCCCTTCCCCTTCCTAACCCACCCCCCAGCCCTAACTAAACCCCCCCCCCCCCTACCTTGTTGAAAACGTTACGCCTGCCTCGCTGCTGGTGCGCCATGGCCCAGCACAGGCCGCTGTGCCGGAGTACGCGACCCCACCCCAGACCGCCCCTGGACCACCGCCACGCCCCTGGCCATGCCCCCGGACCGCCCCCAATCTGCCGCCATGCCCCGGCCATGCCCCCGGACTGCCCCTTTTTGCAAGCCCCAGGACATACGCGCGTTCTGGGGCTTAGGCTCGGCGTGGGCAGGGGCAGATTTTCTTGGGTTACATGCGTATGTTACGTGCATAACCTTTGAAAAGCTGCCCCTTTGTGACAAGAAAAGTGATCTTTCTGCTGAAAAAAAGTGAGAACCTCTCCAGAGAGCAGGGCGCACTCACAGTGCCTCTCCCCTAACTTCACCTCAGTAATCTACTGCTACTCTTCCTAGAACTGCTTTCTTATATTTCCTTAAAAACCACTCCTACATGGGTTGAAATATGTAAATGAGCTAGAATGCCTACTCTTTAGAAAGTATGTGAAAATTTGTCTCTATGAACAGGTTTTCACAGACATGAGGTAATTAGAGTTATTAATGAATACAGCTATGGTGTGTATTCTGAATTGCTAGCTGTGCTGTTTGTCTATTGGTATGGGGAAAGCAATGGATGTTGTGGTGGCTCTTATGGGTATTTGGGTTTTAACTGTATGCTGCAATTTTTGTTGATACTGTTGTGCTCTATTATACATGTTTTAATTGTTCTCCACTTGGATGACCAAAGGAAATAGTGAATTTATCACATTTTAACAAATAAATAAAATGTACACACCCAACATACACTTTAGACATACAGTTTCTACTGACAGTGAAATCTGACAGTTTTGGACTTGAAGCATTTCATCCTTGGAAATCATAGTCATATGTTTCCGACTCTTTATACTAGCTAGGCAAACATCATAGTCAAGCCTGAAAACCTATTGCTAGAACCAAATCCTTTATCAATTAGCATTATTTGTATGCTTTAACATCTTAATTTTGTAGGATGATCCAGGAGCATGAAGTTGGCTTATTCCTTAAAGGTCTGGCAAACTAACTCCAAGCTGTGAGGGATATCGAGTCAGTGCTGCTATTTTTCTATCTCCCACCTCTGAGTGAGGGCCCTGACTTTGGTAGTCCTAGCAGCATCTTATACTAACAAACACATAAAAAATCCCAGAAGGTTTGCTGCTCAGGCCCTCATCATCATGTGAATGTGAACCAGGCGTCATGCAGTGTGTCGACTCCCTAATCTGTGCTCTTACAAGAAACAGAGGACATGTTAAAGTGTTGCAGGGATTAGCCTCCAACTTCTGAACACACTGCTATCTTCAATAATCACAGAGAAAAAAAACACCACATAAGGCTTGCCCGCAGGTGCGGATTTAATTATTTACTCTTACTTTCCACTCTGTGTCATTAAAGAGAAGGAAGGTGTTGAATGTTAACGCTGCTCAGACAGACTGAGGATGAAATCACTGAATAAATCCCCAAGTCTGTTCTGCTGACTGACCATCTGAAGAAAAGAAAAGCTTCAGGCAAACTGTACTCCAAGGCACTTTATAATCCTTCCCAGCGACCTGCCTTCCCAGGTAACAAGAGCTATGGCAACTTACAAGGACCGAAGCCTTTCCTACAAACTGAATCACCAAGCACCTCACAGGCTATAATGTTCCGCAGTACGAGTAAGGAAAGCCAAAAGGGAAGAGATTCAGGGAAGTACAGGAAACTTGCATTTCTGCGGTGGAGGAAAGCAGTAGGAAAAGCCCTATAGGACTCGCTAAGCAAGAAGACTCGGCGCTGTCCGTGGTACTGAAAGCCTGGGAACAGTAATTGAAAGCCCGGCGCTGTCCGTGGTGCTGAAAGCCCGGGAAAAGTAATTACAAGAAGCCGCCGCAGTCACATCACCAGGGAACGGGCTGACTTGATCTGACTAGCTTGCTTAATTGCTTTTTAGCTGTAGACAGATTATGAATTTCATTCGTCATATAAAATTTACCTGGTGAAGGCATGCCTGGGGCATGAAATATTTTTAAAATGAGGTACCATTCTCATAAACTCAATTTGGATTTTTTTCCTCAGATGGTGACTTTACATCCCAAAATTAAATTCAAAGAATTTCCCTGTGTTCCACCTCCATGTTAGAATTTGTGTTATTGAAAAGAACTGGATATAGTATGGATGCTATTGCTTTTATCACTAGTTTTTAATTTTTTACTGTATTTGCTAAATTATTATTGAATAGCAAATACATGAAATTAAAGTGTAACATTTACAATTATAATCATTAGAAACATGAGCTTTATAATTATAAATACTTGAAACCCAATGTGTTAAATATTTAAATGTAATCTAATATTCTTCTTTAGAGATGAACACATATATAATGAGCTACTGTTTCTGTGATCAAAGAAGGTTTTGTTTGTTTGTTTTTTTAGAAAAGGCTTTGTATACTACACATAAAACGTAGCTCTGCAATAACTCTATATCTAACCTAGGAACATAAGAACATGCCATACTGGGTCAGACCAAGGGTCCATCAAGCCCAGCATCCTGTTTCCAACAGTGGCCAATCTAGGCCATAAGACCCTGGCAAGTACCCAAAAACTAAGTCTATCCCATGTTACTGATGCTAGTTATAGCAGTGGCTATTTTCTAAGTCAACTTAATTAATAGCAGGTAATGGACGTCTCCTCCAAGAACGTATCCAAACCTTTTTTAAATAAGTTCTTGGCTGTTGCAGATATTTGCTCTATATTATGCAGACTTCATTATCTAATGAAAAAAGCAATTTCTAGACCCCTGGTTACACATGCAGTAATGCAGTCAGACACTGAAAACAGTAACACACTAAATTCACAATAAACTGTAATTCAGTTTATCCATAGATCATCTTTTATTTCTCAAGTATGAGGTAGAATTTGGCCAAGCCCCTTACAGTAGATTAAATGCCAGTTAGGCTCCATTCATGAACCCAGTTTGTTGGATTTTGACTATTAAAACACCAGTGCTAACTAGAGTGCTCAAAATATCAACTTGGTTATATCTTGATTGTATTGCATCCTTTTTTGTTATTACTCATATGTCTTCTTTCTTTTTGTCATATATTTTTCATTTTTTTAAATAAACAATTTGCATTTTTTGTGGCCACCTCCCAGTTTTAAAGGTTCCCCTTCTCTTCTTCTTCCATCCACTCTTCAGCTCCTGATGAGTGATTCCTGCTCTTGACTTAAATTCATAGTGATAGAAATGGCCAAGGAGGAGATTTTGGAAATTTTACTAAGATCTGCTCATGCTGCAAATTTGTAGTGCTCTGTTTAACATACTGAATTAGTTATCTTACCCTTCTAAATCCTAATTTTTATTAAAATTAAAACAGGTAAGTGATTGGGAAGATAATATGGGAAGGGGGGGTCAACATCAATCAAGGTAAAAAAAAGATGGGACCTCCTACTAGCTTACAGACCGATACAGTACAGTGCGCTCTGGTGGAGCACACTGGTTAACCAGCATTTGGACGCGCGTTTTCGACACGCTAGCTTTACCCCTTATTCAGTAA
This sequence comes from Rhinatrema bivittatum, assembly GCF_901001135.1. Taxonomy (NCBI): domain Eukaryota; kingdom Metazoa; phylum Chordata; class Amphibia; order Gymnophiona; family Rhinatrematidae; genus Rhinatrema; species Rhinatrema bivittatum. The sequence continues at coordinate 306,582,658 of NC_042621.1, forward strand.
GGGGTAATAACATGTCGAAAACGCTCGTCCAACCTCCCCCCCGAAGACTAATAGCGCCCGCAACATGTAAATGCATGTTGATGACCCTATTAGTCATTCCCGCATGATACAGTAAGTAAAATGTGCAGCCAAGCCGCACATTTTACTTTAAGAAATTAGCGCCTACCCAAAGGTAGGCATTAATTTCTGCCGGCACCAGGGAAGTGCACAGAAAAGCAGTAAAAACTGCTTTTCTGTGCACCCTCCGACTTACTATGATGGCGATATTAAGTCGGAGGTCCCAAAAGTTAAAAAAAGTAAAAAAAAAAATTTTTTTTAAATGTAAAAGCAGCCCGCGGCTCATGGGTTGAAAACTGGATGCTCAATTTTGCCGGTGTCTGGTTTCCGAACCTGTTATGAACACTGCTCGCGAGGTAATCCCCGCGAGCAGGCACTCACCTTCCCCCATGCTTCACCCGACGTGGCACGGACGCCACCGACGTTCAGCGCCGGAACCCTCGCTGAACGACCTCCTGCAGTCGATCTCCTGCCGGCGCCATTTTCTGTACGGAAAATGGCACCGGCCATACGCGTATGGCCGGCGCCATTTTCCGTACGAAAACGATTCGCGGCGGGAAATCGCTCCCTGACCCCCGCTGGACCTCCAGGAACTTTTGGCCAGCTTGTGGGGGGCCTCCTGACCCCCACAAGACTTGCCAAAAGTCCAGCGGGGGTCCGGAAGGACCTCCTGCCGTCCAATCGTGTTCGTCTATGGCCGCCGCCATTTTTCGGCGCCATTTTCCAAAATGGCGCCGGCTGAAGACAACAAGATTCAGGAGCAGGAGCCCGTTCCGAACCGCTGCCGTTCCGGACCGCCGCTGGACCCGCAGGTTATTTAACTCATTTGGGGGGGGTTCGGGAGGGTGGGGGATTTAATTTAAAGGGTCGGGGGTGGGTTTTAGGGGGTTTTAATGTGCCGGTTTTGCGATTTTTAGATTTTTAGATTTTTCACGATTTTTCACGATTTTTCACGATATTTTACCCCCCCAAACGGCAACAATACGATTCCCTCCCCCTCCCAGCCAAAATCGATCGTTAAGACGATCGAGGACACGATTCACATCCCTAGCGTCCAGACCCAGCCCTGCCTCCTGCGCACAGACATTGGTGCAGGACTGCTGTCTGCGGTCCTGCACAGCTTCCTGTCTTCTTCCTAGGTGCGTGGCCGCGCCTCTCTTCAATATTTAAAGGGCCCATGGCTGGATATGCCCTGGGCCCCATCTATGGACTGATTTCCTGTTCAGCCCTATAAAAGGGCTGGTCTTGTCATTGTTCCTTGCCTTGCATCAGAGTTACTTCACTCTGGAGGCTCCTGCCTGCCAGAGCTCCATCAGGTCTTCTTCCTTCTTCATGGAGCTCCTCATCTTATCTTGTCTCACCATGTCAAGTCTTCATTGCCTGAGGTCCCCGTCCAGGTGTCCTGGTGTCTCGTCTTGATCTTCTGCTTCCTGATGTCCCAGGTTCCTTGGTGTCTTGCTCCTGTGTCTTCAGCGCTCTTGAGCCTTCTGGTCCTGTCAGGCCTTGGTCCCTCGAATGACGTCTTTCCTGAGTTGGAGTGGCCTGCAGATGGAATTCGTTCCTGTGCTCCTGAGCCGTCTTGTCCTGCCAGCCTTTGTGGAGCTTTGGATGACATTAGCTTCGTTGTTGGAGTACCACCTCGACTGGATTCTTCCCTGCGCTTGTCCCGCTCTCCACGTGGTCCATGTCCAGCCTCCCTGGGCTGTATAGGGTGCGCAGTGGGACAGGGTGGTTCATGACCAGCCCATTGGGTCCCCCCGTGAAGGTGGGCTGAGTAGGGCACCCTGAGAGACAGTGCCAATGTACACCCTACCAGCTTTTCTTCTCATCTGGACTTCGTCAAGTTCCTCGTCTAATCCCTGATGCCGTTGCATCAGTCTTGGTGTCATGTCTTGTTCCTGATGTCGTCGCATCGACCCTGGTCCGTGATGCCGTCGCATCGACCCTGGTCCGTGATGTCTTCACATCAGCCCTGGTGTCATGTCTTCAACAGCCCTGGTGTCATGTCTTCACTTAATCCTCGTCTGTGATGCCGTCACATCAACCTTGGTGGCATGTCTTCATGTCAAGGCCTCCGTCTGCCCTCATCCTCAGGCCAGCCTGCTGCTCCATGCCGATCCATGCAGCAGGTCCGAAAGGGCTTGGAAAGGTCAGAGGACCATTCCCCTACCAACATCATCTGGTTGTTGGCGCTGGGAGCTTGCAGGCCTGGCAGAGGGTATTACCGAAGTCCCGCCATGCTGGAATATGCCCGTCAACCCTTGGTTTGGTCCTGGATCCATCTGGGGTCGGGCTGAGGCCCAAGATCACACTAAAACCCACCGTACATAACAGAACCCGTGGATGTCAGCGGGCTCGAGAACCGATGCCAGCAAAATCAAGCATCGGCTATCAAACTTGCTGACAGCCGCCACTCCTGTCCAAAAGGAGGCGCTAGGGACGTGCTAGTGTCCCTAGTGCCTCTTTTTACCGTGGGCCCTAATTTAAATATTTTAGTTTACTGAATCGCGCGCACAGGACACTGGCCTGTGCATGCACCAGGAGAGCGGGCGCTCGTCCGCTCTCCCGCAAACTTTACTGTATCGGCCCGTTAGCAAGGAATGCTGCTCCTTTAATTAAGTGGTAGAATTTTTGGTTTTTGTTTCACATCTCCAGGTCCTTGGCTGGTGAAGTAAAGTGTAACATTTCAGAGAGGAACTCTCAGAGGGGAAATCCAAGGGTGCATTAATTGGACCCCCACAACCAGTGGGAACCAGTTCTTCAAAACGAAGAGTCAGTTGTTCCCATGGAGAGATGTTCCTCTCAGCTGGCAGGGTATTTTCTTTACAGCCTTTCAGTTGGACTGGAACATCAGGGGCTGATTAATCATCTTTTTCCCAGCACTTTTATTTAGACATTTATAGTCCACCTATGAGTACTGTTGTGTTCCGCGCTCGTGGAAGGCCACGAGCGCGGCCCCCTACCTCACCCGCCACGGCGACCCACTGCGGGAACTCCGGGGGAAACCCCTGACCCGATGCCTGCCGCTTTGGCGCAGGCTCCTGCCCTGGCCACCGGGTAGGGAGCCATCCCTGCTCCTCCCTCGCGGCATCCGGCTGCATTTCCTCCGCGGAGGAAATCCAAAATGGCCGCCACCATCTTTAGGCACGAGGCCACACCTCTTCATTAGCTTTAAAGGGACATGATCCCTTTAACCAGGTTCAGCTGTTCCCTATGAGCCAGAACAGAGGAAGTATAAAAGGAGACTTCCTCTGCTCATTCCTCGACTTGGCAACATTCTCTGTTCGTCAGGTCTGCTTGCTTCAGTGAGTCTTCCTGTGCTTTGGATCCTCGTTCCTGTCTTGTCTTGGAGTTCCTGGTCCCTGACTTCGGATCGGCTAGCGGTGATTCCTGGTATTGACTTCGGATCGGCTAGCGATGGTTCCTGGTATTGACTTCGGATTGGCAAGCGGTGATTCTCTGGTGTGTGACTTCGGACTGGCAAGTGGTGATCCCTCGGTGTGTGACCTCGGACTGGTAAGCGACGACCCTCTGGCACTTGACTTCAGACTCCTTCTTGACCATCGTCTCCATGGGCCCACCTAAGTCCCAGCGGCCTGGGTCCCTACGGGCTCCTCCCAGGGGGACCGCGGGCTTCCAGGGGTGAAGCTCCATTCAGCCCTTGCACCGACTTCTTGACCTCTCAAAGGTCCACCTAAGTCCCAGCAGTCCGGGTCCCTATGGGCTCCTCCTGGGGGGACAGCGGACTTCCAGTGGCAAAGACACAGTTCCTTTCTTCACAGTCGCCTCTGTCTCCTGTGCCGAGGGTCAGCTGGTCATGTCTTCTGATCCTGCCTCACCACCCGACGGGAGAACCTACAGACCATCATCCCAAGGTATTCCATCCTCCTGTCGGCCCAAGGGTTCACAAGCCTGAGCATAACAAGTACATGCTAAGTGGAGAACACCAGCTGTAAAGACAATTGAAGTGCTCTCATGTTCTCGTTCATCTGGTCTCCATTGAGCTCCCAGCATAATTGGTGCATCACTTCCTCTCTTGATGGACACAGTGAACTCTTAAGCTTTCAGAAAAGTGGGGCAGTGGAGAGTATGATGTCCACTAGATCTTAACATGCAGTACACTTCTGGAGCATAGACACAATACAAACAAAGAAAAAGCTGATTAAAGGCGCAATCTCCAATACAATCTTAGGACAAATCATTTTATTATAAGCTACTTCAGGCAGGGTCTCAGGTTGCTTTAGGTTTATTCCAGGCAAAGCAAAATACAAAGGTTGCAATTAGGATCTGCTATCAGCACAAATCAAATGGAAGTGCAACAGAAATGGTGGCAGGTTTCTTTCCTGAGGACATTCAGAGCGCAAATGCCTTCAGGACATTCAATTTGCTTTCCTTTCCAAATCAAGGAACGCTCTGTTCTGGGGTCAACCAACAACTGAGAAGCCCAAAACGTGACCACTGGGAGTAGAGAAGAGGAAGCAGCAATTCCTTCTTGGACTCTTTTTATTTTTTCATCTAAAATGCAGTTGAGGGTCTGAGGCACGCTGTAAGGACGATCCTTTGGCCTTTCCATTCAGTTTGAGAATGTGCACAATCTGGGAGATTAATGCCTGCCACCCGACTCTACTGGTGGGGATAAGATGATCTCTAAGAACCACTGCCAAAGTAGAAGGATTAAACCACCCGCTTTACATCAAAAAAACAAAAACCGAAAAAAATCCCAATACTCAGGCAGTGCACTTTGCCAGGATTAACAACAACATTCAGAAAGTGCAACATATGAAACAGAACAACTAACACGCGAGGGTTTAGAAAACAAGAATGAAGCTAATGCAACGCTGCATCACCCATCTGAGAGAATCAATAAAAATGGTGTTACTAGGAAACAGGATGGAGGGATCAGCTACAGCCACCAGATCACCTTTCCTATGCCTACTGCTTTTCTGTAAGTCAATCTAACACTTTGCTAAATGCAACAAATTATATCTCTTACTTTTACCAAATGAAAACGTGAAGTGTTGTTTAATTCGGATTGATTTCCATAAGAATTAAGGTTTCTGATTTGCCACTTGCTGAGTTAACCCCCTTAATGCTGATGAGTTCTGGGCAAGCAAAGTTCACTGAGTACGAGCCATACACTGGCGACCATGATGCACTATGATGAGCTTTCTCCAGTAACTTGGAGCTGGAACAGGATACGAGAGTGTAAGGAACTCCCTTCAGTGGTGAACTCCATCTCTTGTGACTGGAGTGTGAGGAGCGCCCTCTAGCGACCAGAGGCTGGAATATGTGTGTGTGTGTGTTGCGTGAGAAGAGCCTCTCAAGTGAAGGGAGGCTGGAATAGGATTTCCGTCTGCCAAGATTGTTCTCTGGTGACCAGAGGCTGAAATAGTATATCAATGTGGAAGAAGGTTCCCTCTACTGAACCGAGGCTGGAATAGGAAATCAGTGTATGAGGAGCTCCCTGTAGTGACCAGAGCCTGGAATAGAATTTTTTTGCACGAGGAGTGCCCTGTGAAAGGCTAGAACAGGTTAATTTTATTTATTTACCAAACTTAGATTCCTTTTTTTTTTCCCCCCCAAGAAACTTGCACAGGGCAGAGAACACAAAAGTCTGTAGTGACTGGAGAATGGATTATGACACAGAGTGTGAGCCGCCCCCTCTATTGCCTGGGGGCTGATATAGGATATTAGTGTCTGAGGAATGCCTAATAGTGACTGAAGGCTGGACCAGAATAGTGGTGTGTGAATGAGCAGAGGCTGAATGGGATACTGGGGTGCGCGGAGCTTCCTCTGGTGACCGGGGGGGGGCTGGAATACTTCGGTGTGTGAGGTACTCCCTCTAGTGGCCGAGAACAGGTATATAATATTAGTATAAACTGATGGCAGTGGTGTTGTTACTTTTCTATTTGGTCGAGCCAGGTGCATCATTTTGTTTTTTATTTGCCTCAGCCAAGTATAAGCTTTTTCAATTAAATGTTAAGCCCCTGGTGCAGGAGTTTTAATTTGCAATGTAAATGCAAAGGGCCATGGATTTTCCGCTTGATGTGCTTTCACTAGATTGTTTATATATTTTGTGCGTGTGTAAACTGGTTATTATAAATCCTATGGGATTAATGAAATCTTGCCTTTTGGGGGATGTCTACTTCCTTATATGTATTTGAAGATTTGCGTGTGAGATTCTCGTCTAACTCTGAATGTTTGTTTTCACTTCTTGCTGGTTTTGTTACAATGAGTGATGTATATGGTGCCTCTGTGGTCTGCAGATGTAATGTATTATGGTTACAATATTTGGGTCATATTAGAGTTCTCCAGGGAACTGCCTTCAATACTTTTGACCACAAAATGTCATAGTTGTGATTTATTTTCTTCTCAGATAGGAAGAAGGTCGTTTATAGGTCAAGTGTAGGCTGTTGATGTCACAGTTCTAGTAGGGAAACATGAGCAACCTACTTCAGTGGGGAATCCACAGACAAGACAGCCTCGGACATGGGTAGTTTAATGACATTGATCCCTTATAGGAAAAAGCAAGGCAAGACAGTAAAACAAAGTCATGAACAAAAATGCAAGCCAAGATGAACAAGAAGTCACAGCAGGAGAGGAACATCAGGAACAAGAACCAGAACCAGAATCAATGTCCAGGCAGGGAAGCCAGTCCGAGGTAGAAGTGAAGCATTCAGCCACCTGAAGCCTGAGCCCTGCGGTAACTCACAGATGACACAGCCTATAGGAAATCGGCAGTGCAGACAAGAGTAAGAACCAAACAGGAAGCCACCAAGAGCCCACATCGCCACCTACAGATGGGAGATGGATTTGCCATGGGCTCCTGACTATTTGGGGTTGAGTTTCCTAACCCTCTGTCCTGTGACTGCTGCTGCTGCAGGACAGAGTTGCAGCCTGGTCTGAAGTAGCAGGTGGGGGGTGACTGCTGGCAGGAGCCTCATTTGGAGCTTCTGGCTAGATATCTTTTAGGGTTTCTTTTCTTTTCTTTTTTTACTTTTACTTTTCTTTTTTGATTTATTGGTATGGTACTTGGTTGATGTCTTTATTGTCTTATGGATTGTATTTTTAGTTTTGTTTAATTATGTGTGTGATTTACTGTAAACCACTTTTATTGTATTGACAGGTTATATAGTATATAAGGTTTTGAATTAGATAAATAGAGAAGAACTTGAAAGGAAAAACAATGAATAGAAAAGGGGTTTTTCAGGCAGAAAAAGATGGTTTTAGTACTAAGCACAGGAGGAAAATAATGGTTAAGACGTTTGGAATTAGGAAGCGCTCAGGCCCTCACCTTCATCACAAAGCTGTAGCTCCAAGCTGCAGTCATTACATTTCATCTGGGAGCAGCTGATCTTTTAAAGGAAGGAAACCTCGCTCTGAGGAGACCAGAGCCTGCGGTCTCTCCCTGGCTCTCTGCGTGTGCACGGCCTGCCCTTTGCAAGCCCTCTCCCTGCTGCTACTTTCCCTGCAGGAAGGATCCCTCCCCCAGCCCATCCTGGGGGCTCTCCTCCGGGACCTCTGTGCGCGCTGATCCCCGGGATTTCAGGCTACAGCTGTTGTAGCTTTAGAAAAGGCTTTGATTGCGCTGCTTAGCACTGAAACCGCACTCTCTCATCCTTGAAATATCACTGGCAATAATGATAACCCTTACTAGCAATGCTTCTAGCTTTGCATTCGCAGTAGTGCAGCGCTGCGTCAGCTCTGCATTAAGCAGATTAGCAGATAAACGGGAAGGGTCCCTCCTTTCTTCTGGTTTAGAAACAGGCAGCAAGCTGTCTCACAAAAACTAAAGCTAAGAAAACCAAGGCAAGAATTAGATAGGGGTCACTTTCATAAGACTTTCTGGATTACGAACAACCCTTCCTCATTAAAGGTTCTGCAAGTCAGGCGGGATAACTGCTACCTAGAGTCACAACATCTCATTTCCATAATGCTGAATGAATTAATAAAGCCAAAATAGGTAGGGCAGTGGTTCCCAAACAGGGTAACAAGAAACAGGGCTGCTGCCCCTGAATGGAGGTCTGCTCCAGCCTGCCACCCGGCACACAGTCACAGACCCCTGTCCTGTAAGAGCGGAAATCTGGGTAGAGGGGCCGGGGGATTCCTGCTGCTCTTCCTCCTGCCACCCCCGATCTGGCCGCCCGCCACCCCTTCTGTTGCCTTTGCTGTTTCCTTGCTTGGGGTAAGTTGGGTGAGGGAGGTAGTTGGAGAAGAGGGAAATGAGCCAGAGGAAGAGTGGAGACATTGATGGAGTCTGACTGCTTAATTTCAGGATGTAAGGGTACTTTTATCCAGAGACCATCTGATGCTTCTCCTTTATACTTTAACTGAATTATCAAGAACTCTTATGTGATGAAGTAGAGCCCCTGATGCAGCCCTGTTGCATGAGGGCGAAACTCGGCCTGAGTCGGGCTTTTTAAAGATATTCAGTTCCACAATAAAGAATCCATAATTTGGACATTTTGGCTTCTAATTCTCAACTGGTTGCCTCCAGTAGAGGTGAGACTCCAACGACGGAGCCAGATGTCGTCCGAAGCACCACAAGGCTGGCAGGACATGATGGCTCAGGAGCACAGGAACGAATTCCACCTGCAGGCCACTCCAAGCTCGGGAAAGACGTCATCCAAGGGACCAAGGCCTGTCAGGACCAGAAGGCTCAGGAGCGTTGAAGCAAACACCAAGAAGGGCAGGAGGCGAAACACAAGGAGACGAAACACCAGGACACCTGGACGAGGACCTCAGGCACGAAGACATGGCATAACGAGGAACAGACGAGACGAGGATCTCCATGGAGAAGATAGAAGACCTGACAGAGCTCTGGCAGGCAGGAGCCTCCAGAGTGAAGTAACTCCGATGCAAGGCAAAGACGAGGTGCGAAGACAGCCCTTTTATAGGGCTACCACAGGAAATCAATCCATAGGTGGGGCCAGCACACTTCCTGTGTCTGGCCCTTTAAATTCAATAGAGAGGCGTGGCCGCATGCCTAGAGGAACAGGAAGCTGGCTGTGCAGGACCGTGGACAGCAGTCCTGCACCTACCTAGCGTCAGAGGCAGCACAGCTGGGCCTGAACACAGGCCCCGATGACGGCAGCGGCTCCAGCCGCTGCAGGAAGCCCCGGGGGCGGCTCCAGCCGCCAGTCGAGCCCGGGGATGCGGCTTCCTGCCGCGAAGATGGAAGTGGCGGCGGCTCCTGTGCCGCGAAGAGGAGCAGGGTAGTCCGCGGCTCCGGCCGCGGTGAAGACTGATACCAGGGGTGGCCTCCAGGCCACGTGAGGAGCTCGAGCCCGAAGCTCCGGCCGCATAGGCAGGCCCGACATCTGCGGCACCCGTGCCAAGTTGGGTGAAGAAAGCAGCAACGGGGAGAAAGTGAGTACCTGCTCGCGGGGATTAGCTCCGTGGGCAGGGTCCATGACACCGCTGCATCCAGAAAAAGATCAGAGTGGAGAACAATCCACAGTTATAAAATACACAATATAACACAAATCAATAGAGATGTGAATCGTGTCCTCGATCGTCTTAACGATCGATTTCGGCTGGGAGGGGGAGGGAATCGTATTGTTGCCGTTTGGGGGGGGTAAAATATTGTGATAAATCGTTAAAATCGTTAAAACCCGCTAAAATCGTTAAAACCCGCTAAAACCCACCCCCGACCCTTTAAATTAAATCCCCCACCCTCCCGAACCCCCCCCCCAAATAACTTAAATTACCTGGTGGTCCAGCGGCGGTCCGGAACGGCAGCGGTCCGGAACGGGCTCCTGCTATTGAATCTTGTTGTCTTCAGCCGGTGCCATTTTCCAAAATGGCGCCGAAAAATGGCGGCGGCCATAGACCAACAGGATTCGACGGCAGGAGGTCCTTCCGGACCCCCGCTGGACTTTTGGCAAGTCTTGTGGGGGTCAGGAGGCCCCCCCCCAAGCTGGCCAAAAGTTCCTGGAGGTCCAGCGGGGGTCAGGGAGCGATTTCCCGCCGCGAATCGTTTTCCGTACGGAAAATGGCGCCGGCAGGAGATCGACTGCAGGAGGTCATCGAACGACCTCCTGCAGTCGATCTCCTGCCGGCGCCATTTTCCGTACGGAAAACGATTCGCGGCGGGAAATCGCTCCCTGACCCCCGCTGGACCTCCAGGAACTTTTGGCCAGCTTGGGGGGGGCCTCCTGACCCCCACAAGACTTGCCAAAAGTCCAGCGGGGGTCCGGAAGGACCTCCTGCCGTCGAATCCTGTTGGTCTATGGCCGCCGCCATTTTTCGGCGCCATTTTGGAAAATGGCGCCGGCTGAAGACAACAAGATTCAATAGCAGGAGCCCGTTCCGGACCGCTGCCGTTCCGGACCGCTGCTGGACCACCAGGTAATTTAAGTTATTTGGGGGGGGGGTTCGGGAGGGGGGGGGATTTAATTTAAAGGGTCGGGGGTGGGTTTTAGCGGGTTTTATGTGCCGGCTCACGATTCTAACGATTTATAACGATAAATCATTAGAATCTCTATTGTATTGTGTTTCATAACGGTTTAAGACGATATTAAAATTATCGGACGATAATTTTAATCGTCGTAAAACGATTCACATCCCTACAAATCAACATCTATCTGGCCCCACTTTGCAAGCTAATCAGAGACTGCAAAGCCCCTATCATGCCTATGCTGAAGATGTTCAACTACTGCGCTCCTTGTGTGCTGATCCTGATCAAGCAAATGAAAAATTGAATAACTGCCTTATGAGGATCACAAATTGGTTACAACTCAAACCGAAACTTAAGGACTATGGACTGGAAAAACTGCCCACTCCTCCATCCTCTCTAGAGTAACTTTGGAGGGATCTACAATACCATACATCCACCAAGTCCGCAGCCTTGGTCTCATCCTAGACTCCAAGCTCTCCGTGGAGACACAGATACTCTCCATTACTAAGTTAGCCTTTTTCCACCTTCACTAGCTTCACTATCTCTGAACTCTTTGATGGCCCTACCTATGCCACTGTTATCCAAGCTTGTATAATCTCACGCCTAGAATATTGCAATTCTCTCTACATCAGTCCTGCTGAAGGGCAGAGGGGCATCCCTGGGAAAAGCAGGGGTAATGGACACAGGGCAGAGGGGCATCCCTGGGAAAAGCAGGGGTAATGGACACAGGGCAGAGGGACATCCCTGGGAAAAGCAGGGGTAATAATAGACACAGGGCAGAGGAGCATCCCTGGGAAAAGCAGGGGTAATAACAGACACAGGGCAGAGGAGCATCCCTGGGAAAAGCAGGGGTAATAACAGACACAGGGCAGAGGAGCATCCCTGGGAAAAGCAGGGGTAATAACAGACACAGGGCAGAGGGACATCCCTGGGAAAAGCAGGGGTAATAACAGACACAGGGCAGAAGGGCAGCCCTGGGAAAAGCAGGGGTAATAACAGACACAGGACAGAGGGACACCCTTGGGAAAAGCAGGGGTAATAACAGCACAGGGCAGAGGGACATCCTTGGGAAAAGCAGGGGTAATAACAGACACAGGGCAGAGGGGCAGCCCTGGGAAAAGCAGGGGTAATAGACACAGGGCAGAGGGGCAGCCCTGGGAAAAGCAGGGGTAATAGACACAGGGCAGAGGGGCAGCCCTGGGAAAAGCAGGGGTAATAACAGACACAGGGCAGAGGGGCAGCCCTGGGAAAAGCAGGGGTAATAACAGACACAGGGCAGAGGGACATCCCTGGGAAAAGCAGGGGTAATAACAGACACAGGGCAGAGGGGCATCCCTGGGAAAAGCAGGGGTAATAACAGACACAGGGCAGAGGAGCATCCCTGGGAAAAGCAGGGGTAATAACAGACACAGGGCAGAGGGGCATCTCTGGGAAAAGCAGGGGTAATAACAGACACAGGGCAGAGGGGCAGCCCTGGGAAAAGCAGGGGTAATAACAGACACAGGGCAGAGGAGCATCCCTGGGAAAAGCAGGGGTAATAACAGACACAGGGCAGAGGGGCATCCCTGGGAAAAGCAGGGGTAATAACAGACACAGTGTAGAGGGGCAGCCCTGGAAAAGACCCTGGAAGGGCCCATCAGTGATGAATAATTTCTCTGTTCTCCGGTGGCATTGGCAGTGCCAGCGATGGTGCAGACAGCTGTAATTCACATCCTGGCAGGAGAACGTCTCAGTGGCTCGTTCTTAATATTAGCTTGGCTCACATCTGGCCATTCAGACGACAGTAAGACATGGGACCAGGTTAAAATGGCTGCGCTGGCTGTAAAAGTCTCATCTTTAAATATCTCACAGCTGCTGTGTGGTGCTGATGTGCAGCGGTGTGACAGGCATGCTGAAAGCCTTTGAAACCAGCCATATTTTATTAAGAGAGCTGCAGGAGGGGACAGCAGTCTCCTTCCAGGCTGCACCGGCCCCAGCACAAGGAAGCGCTTTCATTTTGACTCTCTAACCAAGCACAACCCCAGTAAATCACATCTCTGAAGTCTCACTGGACCCATCCCAAGGACCCTGGCTCTCTACCAAGCTGCAGCCACAAAATTAAGCACAGCATCTCTCCTTTTTATCTTCAGAAATCATTATTTGTACTTGTAACAGATAGATAAGCAATAGCATAGCATAATGGGACAAATTCACCATGGATTTATCCAAGAGAAGTCCTGCTTCACCAGTCTGTTACATTGTTTTTGAAGGCATAAATAAACCTGTGGAAGAAGGTGAGCCAGCTGATGTAGGTTATCTGGATTTCCAGAAAACATTTGACAGTCCCTCATGAGAGACTTCTTAGGAAATTAGAAAGTCATGGGGTAGGGGGCAGTGTTCTATTGTGGATTGGGAACTGGTTAAAAGGCAGGAAACAGACAGCAAGGCTCAATGGTAAATTTTCCCAATGGAAAAAGGTGAATAGTGCAGTCACCCAGGGATCTGTTCTGGGACCACTGCTTTTTAATATATTTATAAATGACCTGGAAATGGGAACAATGAGTGAGGTGGTCAAATTTGCAGATGACAAAAAATTATTCAAGGTTGTTAAATCACAAGAAGATTGTGAGAAATTGCAAGAGGACCTTGCAAAACTGGGAGACTGAGCATGCAAATGGAAAATTTAATGTAATGTGAACAAGTGTAAAGTGATGCACTTACGGAAGAGAATCCAAATTATAGCGACACAATGCAAGGTTCCACATTAGGAGTCACCACTCAGGAAAAGGATCTAGGTATCTGGGGCGGTGTATGGTGGCAGCCAAGAAAGCAAATAGAATGCTAGAGATTATTAGGAAAGGAATGGAGAATAAAACAGAGAATATCATAATGCCTCTGTATCACTCCATGGTGTGACCTCATCTTGTGTTCATATATCATACACAATCTGAATGCTGGGGATTATTAGGAAAGGAATGGAGAATAAAACAGAGAATATCATAATGCCTCTGTATCACTCCATGGTGTGACCTCATCTTGTGTTCATATATCATACACAAACAGAATGCTGGGGTTTATTAGGAAAGGAATGGAGAATAAAACAGAGAATATCATAATGCCTCTGTATCACTCCATGGTGCATCCTCATCTTGTGTTCATATATCATACACAAACAGAATGCTGGAGATTATTAGGAAAGGAATGGAGAATAAAACAGAGAATATCATAATGCCTCTGTATCACTCCATGGTGCATCCTCATCTTGTGTTCATATATCATACACAATCAGAATGCTGGGGATTATTAGGAAAGGAATGGAGAATAAAACAGAGAATATCATAATGCCTCTGTATCACTCCATGGTGTGACCTCATCTTGTGTTCATATATCATACACAAACAGAATGCTGGGGATTATTAGGAAAGGAATGGAGAATAAAACAGAGAATATCATAATGCCTCTGTATCACTCCATGGTGCATCCTCATCTTGTGTTCATATATCATACACAAACAGAATGCTGGGGATTATTAGGAAAGGAATGGAGAATAAAACAGAGAATATCATAATGTCTCTGTATCACTCCATGGTGCGACCTCATCTTGTGTTCATATATCATACACAAACAGAATGCTGGGGATTATTAGGGAAGGAATGGAGAATAAAACAGAGAATATCATAATGCCTCTGTATCACTCCATGGTGCGACCTCATCTTGTGTTCATATATCATACACAGACAGCATGCTGGGGATTATTAGGAAAGGAATGGAGAATAAAACAGAGAATATCATAATGCCTCTGTATCACTCCATGGTGCATCCTCATCTTGTGTTCATATATCATACACAAACAGAATGCTGGGGATTATTAGGAAAGGAATGGAGAATAAAACAGAGAATATCATAATGTCTCTGTATCACTCCATGGTGCGACCTCATCTTGTGTTCATATATCATACACAAACAGAATGCTGGGGATTATTAGGGAAGGAATGGAGAATAAAACAGAGAATATCATAATGCCTCTGTAGGGAGTAGCTGGCTTGTTACGGCGGTTACTACCCCAAACCAAATGTGCCTGATACTTCACTTTCGATGCACATCCATCATGGCTCTCTGCTTCAACAGCATGGGAGAAGACTGATACTTCACGCGTATCCAGCATAGCTCCCTGCTTCAACGGCAGGGGAGAAGAAAAACAACCAATAAGGGCTGTATAACATAGGCTGGGTAAAACAAATAAGCATAGGTGTAGCTTGCTTATTGCGGCGGCTAACTAATCAAGCTAGATATTTCACTTGGATGCAGCTCCATCACTGCTGTCTACATTAAAACTGGGGGTGGAAGGGAAATAGAACCAAGAGCTAAGAGAAACAGATAGGTATGAGAGAAAAAATGTGTGAAGCTTGCTGGGCAGACTGGATGGGCCATTTGGTCTTCTTCTGCCGTCATTTCTATGTTTCTATGTTTCTTGAGTACTGTGTGCAGTTCTGGTCATCGTATCTCAAGAAAGATATAGCAGAATTAGAAAAGATACAGAGAAGGGCGACCAAGATGATATAGGGAATGGAACAATTCCCCTATGAAGAAAGGCTAAAGAGGTTAGGACTCTTCAAGTTGGAGAAGAGAGGGCTGAGGGGGGATATGATAGAGGTCATAAAATAATAAGTGGAATGGAATGAGTAAACGTTAATCAGTTGTTTACTCTTTCAAAACGTACAAAGACGAGGAGACACACAATGAAGTTACTAGGTAATACATTTACAACTAATAAGAGAAAATATTTTTTACTCAGTCCATAATTAATTTCTGGAATTCATTGCCAGAGGATGTGGTGAAAGCTATTAGTATAGCTGTGTTTAAAAAAATGGATAAGTTCCTCAAGGAAAAGTCCATTAACTTTTATTAAGGTAGAGTTGCAGAAATCCAGTGCTTTTTCTTGGGATAAGCAGCTTGGAATCTGTCTATCCCTTGGAAGCCTGCCAGGTACTTTTGACCTGGATTGGTCACTGTTAGAAACAGGATACTGGGCTTGATGGACCCTTGGTCTGACCCAGTATGGCATATTCCTATGTTCTTATGTAAATAGCAGAGAGAAAGAAGATAAGTGAAAATTCAGAATCAAAAAGTTTTCTTCTGTAGAAACAAACTAGGCATTGAAGACTGTTTCAGGTAGGTTTAATATGGATATAAACAAAACATCAGGCAGACCAATCATGATCATCTTAAGGAGGTGCAGAAAACCCTGTTGTATATGAAATAATTAGGGCACAGGTAGCAAACTCCGGTCCTCAAGGGCCACAAACAGGCCAGGTTTTCAGGATATCCCCCTCCCCCCCACACCAGTGTCTCTCTCTCTCACTCATCAGTCACCCCCCCCACACCAGTGTCTCTCTCTCACTCATCAGTCACTCCCCCCACACCAGTCTCTCTCTCTCACAGTCACTCCCCACACCAGTGTCTCTATCTCTCTCACCAGTCACTCCCCCCACACCAGTCTCTATCTCCCTCACCAATCACTCCCCCATACCAGTCTCTCTCTCACCAGTCACTCTCCTCCACACCATTCTCCCTCTCTTCCCAATCACTCCCCCACCAATCTCTCTCTCTCCAGTCAATTCCCCCCAAACCACTCTCTTTCTCTCATCAGTCACTCTCCCCACACCAGTGTCTCTTTCTCTCATCAGTCACTCTCCCCACACCAGTGTCTCCCTCTCTCACCAGTCACTCCCCTCCACACCAGTCTCTCACTCTCCTAAATCACTCCCCCACCAATCTCTCTCTCTCCCATAACTCCCCCAACACCAGTCTCTCTCTCTCTCTCTCCAGTCACTCCCCTCCACACCAGTCTCTCTCTCACCAGTCACTCCCCTCCACACCAGTCTCTCTCTCTCACCAGTCACTCCCCCCACCAGTCTCTTCACTCTCATCAGTCACTCCCCTCCACCCCAGTCTCTTTCTCTCTCTCTCTCTCTAGTCTTTATATTGGGCTTCCAGATAGACTGATGCGTGTAATGCAGTTAGTACAAAATTCAGCTGCGCGAGACTTAATGGGAACTCAAAAAGAGATCATGTATCCATGGTTCTCAAAGAATTACACTGGCTCCCAGTGAAATGGAGCAGTAAATTCAGATTGCTAACCATTGTATTCAAATTTATGCATAACCTTTCCCCTTGCATATTATGGGATCTTATTATGCTTTATACTCCAGCATGCACATTAAGATCAAGAATTTAAAATTGCTAGATATTCCACCAGTGAAACAATTCAAATTGGTTAAGACTAGAAGGTGTGTTTTTTCTGCTATTGCACCTAAAGAGTGGAACAGCCTTCCAGTGCAAGTGAGACGAGTACAAGATTTCAAAGCATTCTGAAAGGCTCAGAAGGCAGTATGTTTTGAGGTGATTTTTCAGTGAAGTGGGATATCTAATTTTAAATACCTATCTTAATGAGAAATTTTGTAAGTGATGTTTTAATTTGTTTGTATATTTTTTGTTTTATGTGGTTTTATGATTGTTATATTGTAATCTGCACTGAATGTTTTATGGAGGTTATGGATTAAAAGCTTTTCAAATAAATAAATAAAAGCAAAGAATTTCATTCTCAGCTATATAAATTTTTTCATAACTTAGCTACATATAGGATATTTCACACATTAGCAGATGTATGGCAAAGAGATGTTAAAATGGATCTAGATGGAATGAGAAAATGCAATGTATTACTTCGTAAATTCTTGGAAAATGTACTCTATGTGAACTGTAAACTAGAGTGTTACAAAGGATAGTTATTTCACTGATTAGAGCGCATCAAATGAGTATATCTCCTAGTAACCAATGTAAAACAGGTTTGTTTGTTTATTTATTTATTTATTTAAGGCTTTTTTTATACCGACTTTCTTGATACAGATCAAATCAACTCGGTTTACATCAAACTAAGCAGAACTATAACCAACAATTCAACAAGAGACATTTAGAAGGAGCATAAAAGTTATATTATAACAAGGTTGCCTTAACTGGGAGAAGGAAAAAAAAGAGGGGGAGAACGAAAAGATAAATTATTATATACAATAAATTACTATATACAATGGAGTATGGGATGGAGGCAGAGGCCAAACCTCATGATAAGTTGTGAGCAAAATTAGCGTTTGATTATTTACATAAGTGATATGATGATTCTAAATCAGACAGAGCTAGCATCTGGGAAGGCTCGGCAGAATAGCCATGTCTTTAGTTTCTTTTTAAAAGTTAGTAGACAGGTTTCCTGCCTGAGGTCCGGAGGCATGGCGTTCCAGATGGAAGGACCTGTGATAGAGAATGTCCTGTCTCTGATGTTTGAATGTTGAACTATTTTGATAGGGGGAACATGTAAGGATCCCTTGTAGGCATCTCTTAAGGGTCTGGTCGTGGAGTGCAATTTGAGAGGGTGTGAAAGATCTAATGGAGTGTGATGGTGAATATTTTTATGGATAATTGTCAGTGATTTGTGAAGGATCCTGAAGTTTACTGGGAGCCAGTGAAGATCTTTTAGGATAGGGGAGATATGCGCTCTGCGATTAGTATTTGTTAAAATTCTCGCCGCTGCATTTTGGAGCAACTGGAGAGGTTTTATAGTAGAAGTCGGTAGACCTTGCAAGATGGAGTTGCAGTAGTCTATCTTGGAGAAAAGAATGGCTTGAAGGACAGATCTGAAATCGTAATGGAATAGAAGCGGTTTGAGTTTTTTGAGTACTTGTAGCTTATAGAAGCACTCCCTTGTTGCATGTCTTATAAACACGGGTTTAGCTTCTTTGGCTATTTTACTGTGTCTGAGGGAGTGCTCTTAGGTTCAAAGCCTGTCTTATAGCCAAACACTCAGGCCGATACACAGATCGATACTCTAAGGCCGCGGTAGAAACAGTGCGGCAGTGCCGCACGCACAGTGCAGCTCGCCTACCGCTCGATCCCGTATGCAAATAGCTTGCAAATGCAAGCTGCGTCTAGGAAGCATCCGTGAAGCGTTAGGCCCGCGCAACCCATTTTACTGTATAGAGTGCTATACAGTATCCTGGGTGCTCGGGCCTAACGCTTCACGGCCGCGCTGGTATCTGTCATTTGAAATGACAGGTACCAGGAAGTGGACAGTTATGTTCTCCGATGCTCGGCAAACTTTCCCCCAGCCCCCGCTCACCTGCCCTGGCCGCGTCTGGTCTCCGGTGCAGCCCCAGTCCTGTCCCCTCCTCCCGAAGCAAAAAAAAAAACCCGAAAAAGTAGCAAGAGAGTGAGGGGAGAGACGGGCAATCCTACTCTCGGGCCTGCCAGCCCCTTCTCCTCTCCTCCCGAAGCAGGGCGCGAAAAGCAGCCTTGCTCTGGGAGGAGGGGGGGGGGCAGTTTAAAGCGACGAAGCGACTTACTTTTGCAGCCCCCCCCTCCGGACATCGGCGACGACCGCAGCTCCAGCCTCCAGCTGTCAGACAGACGCATCGCACGTGGGAAAGCGGCCCCTGTGCGTGCAATTGGCTGCTCAAGACGTGACGTCACGACGTTTGGCGTCACGGCAGGTGACATCACGTCTTCAGCAGCCAATTGCACGCACAGGGGCCGCTTTCCCACGTGCGATGCGTCTGTCTGACAGCTGGAGGCTGGAGCCGCGGTCGTCGCCGATGTCCGGAGGGGGGGGGCTGCAAAAGTAAGTCGCTTCGTCGCTTTAAACTGCCCCCCCCCCTCCTCCCAGAGCAAGGCTGCTTTTCACGCCCTGCTTCGGGAGGAGAGGAGAAGGGGCTGGCAGGCCCGAGCGTAGGATTGCCCGTCTCTCCCCTCGCTCTCTTGCTACTTTTTTTTCGGGGGTTTTTTTTTTTTTTTGCTTCGGGAGGAGGGGACAGGACTGGGGCTGCACCGGAGACCGGACGCAGGTGAGCGGGGGCTGGGGGAAAGTTTGCCGCCTACCCTTACCCCTGCCTCTAACGCAGGGGTAGGGGTAGGCGGTAAGTTAGCAGGGTAAACGCGCGGCAAAACGGCAGGGAAAGATAGCGATAGTCGGGGCGCACGTTACTGTATGGGAGGGAATAGCTAATTTGATCGTTTACATCTGATATACATGCCGCGGGCGGAAGGGGTTACCCGGTGATTTAAGGACACGGTAAGAATGGGTTAAAGGGGATAGTGTATCGCAGGAAGGGCTAACGCGGCCGGAAAGTGAGTAGGAAGCGGGTTAGGTGCAGGGTAACCGCGGCCACACTTTTCTCACAAACTGGCTGGACGATCATCCCCCCTCCGGATGTAGGAACGCAGTGCTCTTGTGGTCCATAGAGTCCCGAACAGCAGACCTGAAGACTCAAAAAGCAAAGCATTAAGACTGTTTGGAACCTCTTCTCAGGACTCTTACACAGGGCATTAGACAAACTTATTCTTTTTCATGATTTTTGGTGTTGGAGAATTTCCGCTAAAGTCCTCATGAATTTTCTTGTTCTTTCTAGTTCTGCAGTGGTCCAATGGCTGGAGTGTCATTACTTGCTCATGTTTGTATCCACTGACACCGTGAATAGTACTTACACGTACAGGGGGCCGGGGAAAGGAGTTTGCAATGAATGTTCTTTTATTTCTGTGTTTTTCATCTGCAGTTCATGCATAAAAAGTTATTTAATAAATGAAGCAGGACTGGGAGATTCAAAGTATGCATATCCCAAAATGCCAGGACGCCTTTCCCAAAATGAACATGGACTGACAAATTTAAAATATGCACTTGCATTATATGCTTATGCTGACAAGAACTTCAAGCTATTATTACTTGTTTGTTTACAATTGTAACCAACCAGGTGCACCGACCCCTAACACATCACCTTGCAACTTTGACAACACAACCAAGTAACTAAAGAGACAGCCAATCGTAAGGCAGAACCATAGCTCTAGCTAACAAACTGCTCCCCCATTTGACACTTTTAAACCTATTTGTAATATTTTCAGTTAGGGCACACTAAATCCAGTTAGTGCGCAGTAAACAGACTTAGGGGTAGATTTTAAAAGAAGTGCACGGACCAGGGATGAGGAGAGGTCTGGGAGTGGGAAGGGCAGATAGAAGAAGAGGGGGAAGACGAGAAGAGAGGTGTCCATCTCCCTGCTCTGCACCTGCTCCCTTGCACATCCCAGTTCCCTCTCTAGCTTCTCTTTCTCCACACCCCTAGTCCTGCATGCTCTCTTTCTCTCCCATACAGCCCTTTCCCCTAAACTCACCAGCTTGCAAATCTGGCCCCATCAGCCATTCCTCCCAACCAGCTAGTCATGTCTCCCGCCAGTTTCTCCCCATCAGTCAGCCAGCCTGCAAGCTAATTCCCTGGTCACCAACCCCTGAATCCTGCAGGCCAGCACTTCCCCACTTCACCAGCCAGCCAACCTCTCAGCCTTAACCACCCCCAGCCAGCCCTGACCATCTCCTGCACAGCCACCCCCAGCCTCAGACACTCCCTCAGCCCCCGTTCCAGCCACCTCCCCCAACCAGGGAAGTAACTCAAAGCTCCTGAAAAAATACACTCATTACTCATGTAGAAAACCAGCACTGACAGCTAGAACTCAAACAACAAGTTGGCCTATGAAAACGCAGCAATGAAAATATTGCAAGGTGCCCTAGGAGACCAATACACCTCTCAATGGGAAATGCAAAACAAAACACAAAACAAGGGGGACTACTATAGATCCGTACACGAAAAATACAGGCTCGCAGAATATCTCACATCAGTCACAAAGGGAAAAACTAATCAGATCCTAACCAAATACTGAATAAGAGATCAGATTACAAACAGAAAAATGCAGACAAAACTGAAGTGGATACAGCAGATGGCAGCTGTGTTAGACCACAATAACCCATAGAAAGAAAACACAATATCAGGTGATGCCTTTTTATTGGACTAACTTACATCATTTCTTGACAGGTTTTCCAGAAGTAAAAACGCTCTTCTTCACCTCAGAATTAAACTGAGCAAAAGATGACAATAACCAGGAATCATAGAGGATTGTGACTGCCATAAGTAATCATAAAAGGTTTTCCAGTGATAGGGGAAGGGGTGAGGGGGATGGGACGGGAGAATCATAAAAGGTTTTCCAGTGATAGGGGAAGGGGTGAGGGGGATGGGATGGGAGAATCATAAAAGGTTTTCCAGTGATAGGGGAAGGGGTGAGGGGGATGGGACGGGAGAATCATAAAAGGTTTTCCAGTGATAGGGGGAAGGGATGAGGGGGATGGGACGGGAGAATCATAAAAGGTTTTCCAGTGATAGGGGAAGGGGTGAGGGGGATGGGACGGGACGGGAGAATCATAAAAGGTTTTCCAGTGATAGGGGGAAGGGGTGAGGGGGATGGGACGGGAGAATCATAAAAGGTTTTCCAGTGATAGGGGGAAGGGGTGAGGGGGATGGGACGGGAGAATCATAAAAGGTTTTCCAGTGATAGGGGGAAGGGGTGAGGGGGATGGGACGGGAGAATCATAAAAGGTTTTCCAGTGATAGGGGGAGGGGTGAGGGGGATGGGACGGGAGAATCATAAAAGGTTTTCCAGTGATAGGGGAAGGGGTGAGGGGGATGGGACGGGAGAATCATAAAAGGTTTTCCAGTGATAGGGGAAGGGGTGAGGGGGATGGGACGGGAGAATCATAAAAGGTTTTCCAGTGATAGGGGAAGGGGTGAGGGGGATGGGACGGGAGAATCATAAAAGGTTTTCCAGTGATAGGGGGAAGGGGTGAGGGGGAAGGGACGGGAGAATCTTAAAAGGTTTTCCAGTGATAGGGGAAGGGGTGAGGGGGATGGGACGGGAGAATCATAAAAGGTTTTCCAGTGATAGGGGGAAGGGGTGAGGGGGATGGGACGGGAGAATCATAAAAGGTTTTCCAGTGATAGGGGAAGGGGTGAGGGGGATGGGACGGGAGAATCATAAAAGGTTTTCCAGTGATAGGGGGAAGGGGTGAGGGGGATGGGACGGGAGAATCATAAAAGGTTTTCCAGTGATAGGGGAAGGGGGTGAGGGGGATGGGACGGGAGAATCATAAAAGGTTTTCCAGTGATAGGGGGAAGGGGTGAGGGGGATGGGACGGGAGAATCATAAAAGGTTTTCCAGTGATAGGGGGAAGGGGTGAGGGGGATGGGACGGGAGAATCATAAAAGGTTTTCCAGTGATAGGGGAAGGGGTGAGGGGGATGGGATGGGAGAATCATAAAAGGTTTTCCAGTGATAGGGGAAGGGGTGAGGGGGATGGGACGGGAGAATCATAAAAGGTTTTCCAGTGATAGGGGGAAGGGGTGAGGGGGATGGGATGGGAGAATCATAAAAGGTTTTCCAGTGATAGGGGGAAGGGGTGAGGGGGGATGGGACGGGAGAATCATAAAAGGTTTTCCAGTGATAGGGGGAAGGGGTGAGGGGGATGGGAGAATCATAAAAGGTTTTCCAGTGATAGGGGGAAGGGGTGAGGGGGATGGGACGGGAGAATCATAAAAGGTTTTCCAGTGATAGGGGAAGGGGTGAGGGGGATGGGACGGGAGAATCATAAAAAGTTTTCCAGTGATAGGGGAAGGGGGGAGGGGGATGGGACGGGAGAATCATAAAAGGTTTTTCCAGTGATAGGGGGGAAGGGGTGAGGGGGATGGGACGGGAGAATCATAAAAGGTTTTCCAGTGATAGGGGGAAGGGGTGAGGGGGATGGGAGAATCATAAAAGGTTTTCCAGTGATAGGGGGAAGGGGTGAGGGGGATGGGACGGGAGAATCATAAAAGGTTTTCCAGTGATAGGGGAAGGGGTGAGGGGGATGGGACGGGAGAATCATAAAAGGTTTTCCAGTGATAGGGGAAGGGGTGAGGGGGATGGGATGGGAGAATCATAAAAGGTTTTCCAGTGATAGGGGGAAGGGGTGAGGGGGATGGGACGGGAGAATCATAAAAGGTTTTCCAGTGATAGGGGGAAGGGGTGAGGGGGATGGGACGGGAGAATCATAAAAGGTTTTCCAGTGATAGGGGAAGGGGGTGAGGGGGATGGGACGGGAGAATCATAAAAGGTTTTCCAGTGATAGGGGGAAGGGGTGAGGGGGATGGGAGAATCATAAAAGGTTTTCCAGTGATAGGGGAAGGGGTGAGGGGGATGGGACGGGAGAATCATAAAAGGTTTTCCAGTGATAGGGGAAGGGGTGAGGGGGATGGGATGGGAGAATCATAAAGGTTTTCCAGTGATAGGGGAAGGGGTGAGGGGGATGGGATGGGAGAATCATAAAAGGTTTTCCAGTGATAGGGGAAGGGGTGAGGGGGATGGGACGGGAGAATCATAAAAGGTTTTCCAGTGATAGGGGAAGGGGTGAGGGGGATGGGATGGGAGAATCATAAAAGGTTTTCCAGTGATAGGGGGAAGGGGTGAGGGGGATGGGACGGGAGAATCATAAAAGGTTTTCCAGTGATAGGGGAAGGGGTGAGGGGGATGGGACGGGAGAATCATAAAAGGTTTTCCAGTGATAGGGGAAGGGGTGAGGGGGATGGGATGGGAGAATCATAAAAGGTTTTCCAGTGATAGGGGGAAGGGGTGAGGGGGATGGGACGGGAGAATCATAAAAGGTTTTCCAGTGATAGGGGGAAGGGGTGAGGGGGATGGGACGGGAGAATCATAAAAGGTTTTCCAGTGATAGGGGAAGGGGTGAGGGGGATAGGACGGGAGAATCATAAAAGGTTTTCCAGTGATAGGGGGAAGGGGTGAGGGGGATGGGACGGGAGAATCATAAAAGGTTTTCCAGTGATAGGGGGAAGGGGTGAGGGGGATGGGACGGGAGAATCATAAAAGGTTTTCCAGTGATAGGGGGGAGGGGGGGGGGGGGGGGGGACGGGAGAATCATAAAAGGTTTTCCAGGGATAGGGGGGAGGGGGTGAGGGGGATGGGACGGGAGAATCATAAAAGGTTTTCCAGTGATAGGGGGAAGGGGTGAGGGGATGGGACGGGAGAATCATAAAGGTTTTCCAGTGATAGGGGAAGGGGTGAGGGGGATAGGACGGGAGAATCATAAAAGGTTTTCCAGTGATAGGGGGAAGGGGTGAGGGGGATGGGACGGGAGAATCATAAAAGGTTTTCCAGTGATAGGGGGAAGGGGTGAGGGGGATGGGACGGGAGAATCATAAAAGGTTTTCCAGTGATAGGGGGAAGGGGTGAGGGGGATGGGACGGGAGAATCATAAAAGGTTTTCCAGTGATAGGGGGAAGGGGTGAGGGGGATGGGACGGGAGAATCATAAAAGGTTTTCCAGTGATAGGGGAAGGGGTGAGGGGGATGGGACGGGAGAATCATAAAAGGTTTTCCAGTGATAGGGGAAGGGGTGAGGGGGATGGGACGGGAGAATCATAAAAGGTTTTCCAGTGATAGGGGAAGGGGTGAGGGGGATGGGATGGGAGAATCATAAAAGGTTTTCCAGTGATAGGGGGAAGGGGTGAGGGGGATGGGACGGGAGAATCATAAAAGGTTTTCCAGTGATAGGGGAAGGGGTGAGGGGGATGGGACGGGAGAATCATAAAAGGTTTTCCAGTGATAGCGGAAGGGTGAGGGGGATGGGACGGGAGAATCATAAAAGGTTTTCCAGTGATAGGGGGAAGGGGTGAGGGGGATGGGACGGGAGAATCATAAAAGGTTTTCCAGTGATAGGGGAAGGGGTGAGGGGGATGGGACGGGAGAATCATAAAAGGTTTTCCAGTGATAGGGGAAGGGGTGAGGGGGATGGGAGGGGAGAATCATAAAGGTTTTCCAGTGATAGGGGGAAGGGGTGAGGGGGATGGGAGAATCATGAAAGGTTTTTCAGTGATAGTGGAAGGAGTGAGGGGGATGGGACCTGCCTTATGTGGTTTATGTAACCTGTAATTTGATTGTACTGTTGCTGTTTTGCAATGTTTCCCTTTCTTCCTCTTTATTTTAATCATTCTCTATACTTTGGCCACACATGGAAAACTGTCCTGCCAATAAAGTTAACTGAGTCTGTTTCTAGCCTCACCTCCCCCCGGGCTCCAGCCATGTACCCCCTGCCCCATTCAACCTCGCCACCACCCATTGAGGCTGCAGCCTCAGACTCTCTCCCGTCAGTCTCCATCTTCAGTCCTCCGAGCCAGAGTCCAGCCTCAGACACCTCCTCCCCAGCCACATAGCCAGTCTGCAACCTCTGACCTCCCTGGCATCCTACAGCCTCAAACCCCCTCTTCGGCCACCCTCAAACCCGACTCCCCTCAGACAGTGTCGCCCCCCCGGCCTTGGACACACCTCATCCAGACTCCAGCCAGCTTCCAACCTTGGACCCCTCCCCATGTCAGCTTGCAGCCTTGGATCTCATTCCCCCCCCAAGAGTCAGTCTCCAGTCTTGACCCACACCCACCCACTCAGCAATCTCCAGTTTGGGACCCTTTCTTCAGCCAGCCTCAGACTTCCCCCCATTAACGTAAGAATCCTTGACAGATTTAGGATTTTGCCACCCTTGGGCACTGTTGGGGCACCGTCTCCCCCCTCCCGGACACGGGACAACAGAGAAGGTCTAAGGCTCTATCTGCGCCTTGGTGATGTCCTCCCCTCAAGTCCCTGAGTGCCAGGAGAAGAGGGGCCGAATTAAGGAGCCCAGTGCCTTTTTTTTCGCTTCGGTGCTACCCCTCTCTTCCTGCTCATTTCTCTTTGCTCTGTCCCTTCCAGCCTCACCCCTCCCCGGTCCCCACCACTGGGAGGTGCAGGGCTGGAGGAGGCAGCAGAAAGCTGGTCCCTGCTGAGTGAGATTACGCACGGCAGGGAGGTAGCAAATCTTCAGCTGTCACGTGTCGGAAAGGGTCACGCCCCCCAGCGAAGAGTCGCCCTTCTCCCGTAACCCCGCCTCCTTTCTGGTAGCCCCTCCCCCGTCGGCCAAGCCCGCTTTGGCTGGGTCAGGCCATGCGCTCTTGCCCACGTCAAACATGGCGGCCGGCGGCGTCGTCACGTCACGCGCCCGGCTGGTCCCCGCCGCCGCCGGAAGTGCTCCCGCATTCCCGGAAGCCGGCGGTGACAGAGGCTGCGGGAGCCGCTCGCACCGGGCCCCATGCTGCCTTTCGCCGTCAACATCAAGCTCTCGGCCCGCACCCTGACCGGGGCCCTCAGCGCCCACAACAAGGGCGCGCAGGACTGGTGAGCGCCGGGGGCTTGGGGGGGGGGGAGGAGCAGAGCCCCAGGGGCCCCTCGAGCCTGACTGTAGGCAGGTGCTGCGGCTCGGCCTTCAGCCGGGAGCCCTCACCCCGCCCCCCCCCCCTGTAAGAAGCGGCCCCCTCCTCGTGTAAAGCTTTGCCGGGCCTGCTTCTCTTATTCTTGTTTTCCTGTCCTTGTTTTGGCAGGGGCTGGCAGGGTTTAATCGCCTATGGCTGTCACTCCCTCGTCCTGGTGGTGGATCCCAGCACCGCTCAGACCCTGCAGGTTCTGGAGAGGCACAAAGCGAATGTGGTCAAGGTAAGGTGCGGGGTGGTCTCCTCGCCTCAGCGGCGCTGCACAGGCTGCTTCACCTTTTGCTGGCACTCTTCCTTCCTCTTGTGGTTTTAATCCCAGCTGGAGGGGGGTTGCCCTAATATGTAAAATTCCCAATGTTTTTCCCACTACCTTGGATTGAAACAGGTGCACTGTTTAGGACCGGATTCACAAAAGCTTTTCTCCCAGTGTGTGTTTGTGGAGAACATGCTCAATGGATCTCCTTCCTTGTGACCAGATTTATTGTTAATTGTATTTTTTTTTTCTCGTCCTGACAGTTTATGCCTGCTTCTTTGAATTTCTGGCATGATCTGAGTCAGGCACTGTTGGGCAAGGGCAGTGTGAGCCTTCATTCCCACTCACACAGGGGTTTAATATCATAACAACCCCCAACCCCTCATGTAGTGCAATCATAGTCATGTCAATCTTTGACCAAAGGCCACAGATCATGGCTCTTTCCAGAGCCTGCTATGTGTGCATCTTAAGTCCATCCACTAGGTGTCACTATTGAGCAATGACCAAGACTCCTCCCCTCCCAAGGGTGGTAAGCACTGCCTCTTCAGCCCTTACTGACCTGGGGAACAGAAAACCTGACCCAAGAATTGAATCCAGGTTCTCCACATGGCAGTGTGCAGCGCTGCCGCTAGGCTGGCTCCCTAGAAGCCAATCTTGATGTGCTCATTTCTCTCAACTTTTCTTTTGTTGATTGCATATTGTTTTTAGTTCTTGTACCACGCCTTGAGACTTCTGTGGCATGGTGTGGTACAAATATAAAGTGTTGTATTAGTGGTACATTTTGGAGACAATTTTCAAAGATTTCTGCAGGTAAATGGGTGAGGAAATTCCTTTTGAAAATTGCTCCACTCTCGCCAGGTGTCATGGAATTCTGATGACAATCAGCACAGTGGCGCCTTGATTTAGATTCATAATGGTGAGACTGGCTAAGTAGGAGTAGTTTCCACCATCTTTAAATACTAATATCTGCTTGTGATTCACACAATATATGAGGAAAATAGGGCAATGCCACTTAATCTGTTTTTCCTCTCATCTGTAGTGTGTAACACCCTTTTCTAGTATTTCATTTTCAAATTTGTATTCCACCTTTATAATACAACGTGGATTTCAATACTTAAGAAAAAAGTACTAAGCAATCATAATTAAAAATATTGAAAAATGAAAAACAAATAACTTTTTCTGTGAGAATGCAGCAGGAGACAGATTCCCGTGCATTGTTTTGGTGTCCCAGGCATGAGAAGAATGCAAGAGAGAGCATTCCTTAGATATGCAGTTACACTAGAAGCATCCAACTGAGCTCCATGAGTATATGAATACCATAGTGTGGTGACGGGTACATGAACAGCAAATATTGCAAAATTTAATCTCTAGGAGCAAGATTCAGGTTCAGATAATTTTATTGGCAAGACAGTTCTACATGTGTTGTCAAAGAAATATGCAGAATGGTTAAAATAAAAGGGTAAGAAAACATTACAAAAAGGTACTAAGTCAAGTACATCATCAGGGACAGATTTCAGGTTCTGGTGCTGGTCCGTATTGTCCTTGGTCAGATTTCATATCTGGCCTGGTGGCAGGATTCCACAGGTTTACTGATCTCTTTCTCCCAGGACTATAAAGAGTGGTTTTTGCTCATTCTGTTGTGGAAAGTCTTGGATTTTCTTTTTCAGTTCTGAGAAGTCTTTGCTTTTTGCACAGCCAAGAGGAAATGCATTTCTTTTCCTATTTCTCCAGTGTTGCATTGCACACAAAATCAGGATACTTGAGGTTTCCAGTTCAGTTCTGCATCGTTCTGTTTCCAATCTGCGATCATTTATTCTGTATCTGGTGAGGGTCTGCCTGTGTTTTGCATTCTGCTAGCAAGTATTTTCTGTGTAGGGATCTTTAGCAGTCAAACTTGTTCTGTTTTTTGTTTTTTATTTTTTACAATTTGTTCCTCCCAAAGGGAGGTGTATTGGTGTTCTAGGGCATGTAACAGTATTTGCATTGCTGCTTTTTTATATGCCGAGTTGAAGTTAAGTTCCAGGTGTTAGTGCTCAATTGGTATGGCAGGTTTTCTTCATAGGAGCCAAGTGTATTTTTCCAGGGTTTTGTGTTATTTCACAGAGAGCCTGGTAGTGGATGGAGTTTGTGTCGCTGTCATTGAGATGACACCAGAATTTGAATATTCTTTTTTGCATGGTGAGTAGTAAGGAGAAGCATCCTAATTCTGCTGTGCACCCATTATAGGGGATATTTCTGTGAACGTCTGCAGAACTGGAGATGTAAGATTTCTATTGGGGTTCTGTTCCATTCTTTTGAGTTTGGGGTTAATGATAAGCCCCAGACCTCACTCCCATATAAGAGGATTGGTGGAATGATGCTAATGAATCATTTTAATAGTAGTTTTACTGGGGGATTGTATTTGTCCAGAGATTTGTTTGTTGCATATAGGGAGCTTAGAGCATTTTCTTGTAGTATTTATTGGAATTATTATTTAAAAAATTTATGGTCTGCACCCATCACAATAGTTTGAGGCAGAGAAAATAAAACATTGAGAGGAAACAATCAAAACAAATATTAACAAAATGGACAAAAAGCTAAGATCAGTTGCCTACTAATGAAACATGATTGCTCAGGCCTAGAGTAGCATTCCCTGTGCAGAAGCCAAGGCAAAGACATGTGGCTTCAAAGCTTTCTTGAATGCCTTGGGACAGCTTAATGTTGGAATAGGCTTTGGAAGAGAAGTTCATAAAAGCAGTCCTGCTACTGAGAGAGCTCTCTCTGCTTAAATCCAGATGAGCTGCTTTTAGTTTGTCTTTAAGTGCATCTGAGAGTTTTAAACTGGCTATAGTCTCAAGCCAAGGGGTGTAGAGTCTAGGGGAGGCTCAACTTACATAAGAACATAAGAAATTGCCATACTGGGTCAGACCAAGGGTCATTTTTTTTGAAGGGGTTAATAAACATGTGGATAAAGGTGAACCGGTAGATGTAGTGCATTTGGGTTTTCAGAAGGCATTTGACAAAGTCCCTCATGAGAGACTTCTACGAAAACTAAAAAGTCATGGGATAGGTGGCGATGTCCTTTAGTGGATTACAAACTGGTTAAAAGACAGGAAACAGAGAGTAGGATTAAATGGTCAATTTTCACAGTGGAAAAGGGTAAACAGTGGAGTGCCTCAGGGATCTGTACTTGGACCGGTGTCTTTCAATATATTTATAAATGATCTGGAAAGGAATCAGACGACTGAGGTTATCAAATTTGCAGATGATACAAAATTATTCAGAGTAGTTAAATCACAAGCGGGTTGTGATACATTACGGGAGGACCTTGCGAGACTGGAAATTGGGCATCCAAATGACAGTTGAAATTTAATGTGGACAAGTGCAAGGTGTTGCATATAGGGAAAAATAACCCTTGCTGTAGTTACATGATGTTAGGTTCCATATTAGGAGCTACCACCCAGGAAAAAGATCTAGGCATCATAGTGGATAATAAATTGAAATTGTCAGCTCACTGTGCTGCAGCAGTCAAAAAAGCAAACAATGTTAGGAATTATTAGGAAGGGAATGGTTAATAAAACGGAAAATGTCATAATGCCTCTGTATTGCTCCATGGTGAGACCACTGTGTACAATTCTGGTTGCCGCATCTCAAAAAAGATATAGTTGCGATGGAGAAGGTATAGAGAAGGGCGACCAAAATGATGATAAAGGGGATGGAACAGCTCCCCTATGAGGAAAGGCTGAAGAGATTAGGACTTTTCAGCTTGGAGAAGAGACGGCTGAGGGGGGATATGATAGAGGTCTTTAAAGTCATGAGAGGTCTTGAACGAGTAGATGTGACTCGGTTATTTACACTTTCGAATAATTGAAGGACTAGGGGACACTCCATGAAGTTAGCAAGTAGCACATTTAAGACTAATCGGAGAAAGTTCTTTTTCACTCAACGCACAATTAAGCTCTGGAATTTGTTGCCAGAGGATGTGGTTAGTGCAGTTAGTGTATTTGGGTTCAAAAAGTTTTGGATAAATTCTTGGAGGAGAAGTCCATTAACTGCTATTAATCAAGGTGACTTAGGGAATAGCCACTGCTATTAATTGCATCAGTAGCATGGGATCTTCTTAGTGTTTGGGTAATTGCCAGGTTCTTGTGGCCTGGTTTGGCCTCTGTTGGAAACAGGATGCTGGGCTTGATGGACCCTTGGTCTGACCCAGCATGGCAATTTCTTATCTACTAGATAAAGGAGCTCTGACCGACGTGCCACAAATGCGCAGTAGAGAACAGCTCTACCGCGCATGCTCGGGCAAGCACGTCGGTGAGAGCGGAGTGTGCCTAAAAAAAAAACCGGCGCTGGGAGGAGCGGCGAGGAGTGGCTTGGAGGAGCAGTGACGGCGGTGCGCGTGAGGGCCCCCCCCCCCCCCCCAGAGATCTTCCGTCTGCGCCTTTCGAGGGAAGGGGTTGTGGATGAGCTGAAAGGGGAGGGGATTGAGAGGGGGAGTGACTGAGGGAGAGTGGGAGGGAGGAGAGAATGAGGTGAGGGGAGGGGAGAGACTGAGGGGAGGGGGAGGGAGGAGAGAGAGAGGGGAGGGGGGAGGGGGGGACTGAGGGGAGGGTGGGAGGAGGAAGTGAGTGAGGGGAGGAGAGGGGAGGGGAGTGAATGAGGGGAGAGAGTGAGGGGAGGAGGGAGTGACTGAGGGGAGGGGGGAGGAGGGAGTGACTGAGGGGAGGAGGGAGGGAGACTAGAGGGGGGAGGTGAGAGGGAGGGAGAATGAGGAGGAGGGAGAGGGAAGGAAATGGACTGAAAAAAAATGTTAAATGTAGCCCGTTGTTACGGGCTTAACGGCTAGTATTCTTATAAATAAAACAATAATTGCAATAAATCTCCGTAGTCATCTCTGCTTCAAAACATTTGTGGAGTCAAGAGCAAAGTTTACAGATGTTCTTATTTTGTGTTGACTCAATCTTTGAATTACTGAGAGTTTAATTATTCTTAAATGCCACTTTAAAAAGCCAGATTTTCAGGTCTATTTTAAAATTTCTGTGCACTTGAAGTTCATTCATTCATTCATTTATTTATTTTTAACTTTTATATACCGATGTTCCTGTATAGGATACATATCGCACCGGTTTACAGAGAAACTGAACTGTCTCCTCAGGGGCGGATACAAAGAACATGAAGTATAATGAACAAGAGGCAACAAAGAACATTTGGTACAATAGAAATATACTGAGGTGTAACATAAAACATAGGGCTATATAGGAGAGCACCTCAAAATGAACTTAGGGGAACGCCATGATGGTAACCGGTAGAGCTGGCGGGCGGTTACAGTGGGAGGATTATCTCTCCAGGAAGGCCTGGCTCTTCTGATCGCTCTATTCATCAGGCATTGTATTCCACAAATTGCTTCCGGCAATTGAAAAATCCCTCTCCCTAACTCCTCTGAAATGAGCACTTTGGATCGATGGTAGACTTAATAAGCCTTTACTACTTACCTGTTGTTGCCCTCCACTCGGCCACTTTCTAACTCACTCACACTAGGTTTCATACTAAGGGCATTCAGTATATTTATAAGTCTCCTATGCGGAACCGTGTCAAACGCCTAACGGAAATCCAAGTGCACTACATCCAGGACGCTGCTTTGATTCAACTCTCTGGTCACCCAGTCAAAAACGTTGATCAGATTCGTCTTACAAGGTTTACCTCTGCTGTCTCGGATCTTGCAATCCCTTGGATTCCAAGATGCTGCACAATCCTCTGATTTAGCAGCGATTCCATTAGTTTCCTCACCACAGAGGTCAGACTGACCGGCCTGCGTTTCCTAGGCTCCTCCTTACTTCCTCTTTTATGTACAGGAACCACACCCGCCCCTCTCCAGTCCTCCAGGCCTACTCCAGACTCTAAGGAAGCACTGAAAAAGTCACCAGCGGAGCTGCCAGGACTTCTCTAAGCTCCCTTAGTACCCTCGAGAGTATCCCATCCAGCCCCAGTCGCCGTATCTACTGTAAGTTTAGTTATCACCTCAGGAACACACTGTTCTGAAAATCGACTGAGGTTTACCTCACTTCCAGTCTTATTTGTGTTTGTTTTATGGGGCCCTGCTCCAGCACCTTCCACAGTGAACAACAAACAGAAATATTTGTTAAGCAATCCTGCTTTTTCCTCATCAGCCTCTGCACCCATGCTTTCCCCGATTAACCGTCCTTGCCCCCTCCTCCTTGTACCCAGCTCTGATTCCCTACCATACTCTAGGGATTGACTCCCTCTCCTTGTACTCGCGTCTCTATACTATTCCAGCAATGGTGAACTGTATATAAGCCTAACACTCGGGACACTCCCCATCTAAAGACGTTCTGTTCTGCACTTCCATTATGTTTATTTCTCGCACCTGAAGAACTTATTTACAGTTGTGCGATCCTTTATCCTGACACCCCAGTTTGCTATTTCCCTGTTACATGTAATTTCAAGCATTTCTGTTATACCCTAAACCGGTATGATGTCCCTACAAATGCTGGTATAGAGAGGTTTTACATAAATGCATATTCCTCCGAGTCTCACGATGCCACTTTTGCACTTCCTTCTATCACTGACAGATCTAAAGAAATCTTCTCCCCCTCTTTTGCCATGTTTGCTATTTTTCTTCCATTTGGGTTTTTGCATTCCTGACTACTTTCCCAGCTTCTCTCAGCTTTCCCAGATATCGTCGCCTGTGGTCTTCTTTCTGTGGTCTCTTGAAGTTTATGAATGCGAACCTTTCCTTTTCAGCTGCTACTTTAAAAAACCATAAGGGCGAATTTTCAAACGACCGTGTGCATAAAAATTGGGACTTCCACATGTGGCCGGGCCGTGCGTAAGTCCCGGTCCACGCACAAGTGCCGGGCCCTGAAAAGGTGGGGGGCGGGGCGAGACAGTGGCCCTTCGCCATTAGCCGCTGTCCCAGGGAAGCGCCCGCTGGCAGCCGGCCGGGATGCGTGGAAACTGCTTCTGCTTGGGAGGAGCAGGAAGTAGGAAAATAATGAAAAATTTCGGGTAGCTAGGTAAGGGTTAGGGGTCAGGGTGGAGAGGGGAAAGGGAACTGGGGGAGGCCCGATTGTGTCACCGCGCCTGCACGTGTGTGGGTGGCCAACGGATTTTATAACATGCGCGCATCGGGAACCGTGCGCACGTGGGCGAGCTCCTTTTAAAATCTACCCCGTGATGGCCTCCAGCCTTTATTTACTTTCCTAACAAAAAGGTTTGTTGCCCTTCTAATCTCTTCTTTTAGTGTTGTGCACTGTTCTCCTACTTCCCCTAGATTTTCTCATTCAGCTAATGCCTTCTTGCCAGGTTCTTGTGGCCTGGATTGGCCTCTGTTGGAGACAGGATGCTGGGCTTGATGGACCCTTGGTCTGACCCAGTATGGCAGGTTCTTATGTGCTCCCCCCATTTTGAGAAAGTTGGTTTTCCTGAAGTCTAGGACCCTCACCTGAGAATGAACCTTCATCTCTTGCACCCTAATACTGAACCACACCATCCGGTGGTCACTGGTTCCCAGATGATCGTCCATTACAATATCAGAGATAATGTCCCCGCTGGTGAGCACCAGGCCCAGCATCGCCCCCTCCCGTGTGGGCTCAGTTAGCAGCTGACAGCACCGTCCTCCCTGCAGAGAATCCAGGATCTCGCTGCCGCTAGAAGACGTCACAGCCGGGATGTCCCAAACATCATCTGGCAGACTGAAATCCTCTAGCGACAGCAGCTCCCCTTTCACATCAATCCTGTGAGTATCCTCCATTAAGTCTCTCTCCATCCCCTCTGTCTGTGATGGAGGTCTGTGTGTTACACCAATATAAAGAGATGTTCATTAACCCATAGTGCCTCCTCCTCACAGGAAACCATGACTGGGATTTAGTTATCCCCAGCTACAGTCTCTATTCAGGAAGGATGGCAGGAGACGTGGCATTTTGTATAAAGAACAGAATTAAATCAACAGCACTGCAGGGCTTACACAGTGAGGAGGAGGCGCTGTGGGTTAATTTGGACAGAGGGAGTGGAACATGCGCTTCTATTCCTGTGTAATATGCAGACCTCCCTCGCGCACAGGCTGATTCAGAACGGGCACGCCGTGTTGTGCGCCTGCTCTCCCGGGCGCGCGATCCTAGATTTAAACGAGGGGGTCGCATTAAAAGGAGCCGCTAGGGACGATTACGCCCCCCTAGCGCCTCCCTGGCCCGGGAGAGTTGGCTTATCAGCGGGTTCAGGAAACCAGCGCTCAGGTTTACCAGCATTGGTTTTCCAAACCTGCTGACATTTTTGGTTCCTCTGACTTAATAAGGCTAGGATATTAACTCAGAGGGTGTGTAGAAAAACAGTTTTTTCTGCTTTTCTGTGCACTTTTTCGGGCCGCTCATAAATTAATGCCTGCCCTTGGATTTCCATGTGATGAGTGCTATTAGTTTTCAGGAGGCTTGGCTGTGCCTTTTCAAGGCGCTAAACCCTTACGGTATAAGCGGTAATAGACGCCCCTTGAAAACACGCGGCTAAAGAGTGCGCATGGCCGAGTGCACTTTACAGAATCGGCCTGACACAGAGGAGATGGGCAGAGGTTTAATGGCGGACACTCACAGGATTGCTGTGAATCGGGGAGGTGCTGCTGCTGCTAGGGGATTTCAGTCTGATGGATGCTGATTGGGACATCCTAGTTGCAGTGTTTTCTGGAAGCAGGGAGATCTGGATTCTCTTCAGGGAGAATTGTCTGATCAGCTCCTGGTCACCTGCAAAAGAGTCTTCCCATTCATCTGAGTGCTAGGTCTGGTGTGCCCACCGCTGAAGCAGGAAGAGCAAGACAGCCAGCTGGATTCTGAACATAACCGCAGCTAAAGTGCATTTACTGACCTGCTGGACAAGGTGGCCTCACTATTAGCACTAATGGCTACTGTGTGGAGAGGTTACTAGATGGGATTGGGTTGTGGGACACTGCCCTAAGCTAGCCACTGCTGAGATGGGTGTGGGTATGCAAGGTCTCATCTTCCAAAAGGAACGAGACAAGCTGCAGCCTGCCAACCATAGTGCCCTGATCTGTCATAAGATGTGCAGTGCCTTTAACAAACCTAGCCCTGAGCTTTTTTGCTGCTTCTAGCTTGTGAAGCTGACTAGATCTTAAGCAGTTTCTCAGCTTAGCCCACCAAAGAACAATGCAAAGCACGGTGCTGTTACTAAGCCAGTAGTTTCCATCCCAGCCTTAAAGAACACGGGAAGTCGTGCGTGCTGACAAGCAAGCAGTTTTCCGATTTCTAGGACTTCCTAAGATAGCTCTGCTTCATCCCCTCCCGTGTAGCCCCAAAGAACACTTCAAATGCAGTCATGGGCTCTCAGAAATTCCATCTCTATGTTCTGTCCGGAACCACAAGTCTTTCAGAAATCAGCTGAAAGCATATTTGTTTAGTCAGGCATTTGAATCGTCGGAGTAAGAAATGTCTGTTATGGCTTAAGCCTTCCAGTTTTTGTCCTGCTGATGGTTTGAGCACGGTCATAGTTCTTGTGTAGCTCACTGTGCATGGTGGAGTGTGCCGGGAATCCAGTTTTAATGATATCCGTGTGAATGCAAAGGGAGCGTACTTCCCCCTTCTGACGATGCCATTGTTGTGGTTCTTCAGATCTTTACTGTCACGCAGACTGATTATTGTAATTTGTTATTTGTGCCTCTCCCAAGGAACGTAAGACTTGCCATACTGGATCAGACCAAAGGTCCATCAAGCCCAGTATCCTGTTTCCAACAGTGGCCAATCCAGGCCATAAGAACCTGGCAGGATCCCAAGGGGGCAGAGCGATTCCAAGCTGTTTATCCCAAGAATAAGCAGTGGATATCTCTTCACAGTTCTGCAGCCCGTTTATTAATTGTCACTAAACTGTTTGATATCAAAGATCACTCCAATTTTAAGGGATCACCATTGTCTCCCAGTTGAATATCTTGATCAGTTTAAAATTCTGGTCCCTGTTTTTAATTCCATGAAGGAATCAGTCATAAAATATCCAGGTAACTTTCTTGTGCATCCTACGTTCAGCAGCTGGGCATCTTTTAAATGTCTCTTCAGTTTCTATGTATGTGATTTAGTGGAGACTAGGTAGGGATCTCATCTTATGGAACCACGTTTGGTGTGGAGCTATGTCATTTGGAGGGGGGGTATTAGACTGTTTCAAACTTGATGGGGGGGGGGGTCGAGGGTGAAAGACAGAGATGGCAATTTTGGCATAAGAATTGGGACTAGAAATGAGGCTGTATAGAATGGGCTTTTAGAGATTTTTTTCCTCTGACACTGGTCTTAGATTATGTTATGTCTATTACATGCTTTTCTGCGGTAAAATACTAAATATGAGATAAATAAACAAGAATTAATACATCATCAAGTAGAAGGAGCAACTTTCTAGTGTTGATGAATTTCTATGCAGGGCCTGGATGAAATGTGACCAGCCACAGCGAATCTCATATTTCTTTGCTTTATTGAGCTGAAATTAAAAGGAAAATACAACATACCTTTTTCTTGCATTAACTTAATACATTTCTTGACTAACTTTCAGGATCCATACTTGATGAAGGGAGTGGAGCTCCCGAAAGCTAATCGATTAAATGTATTAAGTTAGTCTAATAAAACGGTATCACCTGATTTATTTTTGTGCATTCAGCTGGATTGACTCTGGAGGTACCCTACTTTTCCTTTACTGAGAAATCAACAAAATAACGAGGTTAGGTGCCACTTTACAGCCATAAAATATGAAGCAGAAGTGAAACCTTGAAGTGGGACAAAAATATTTGAAGCTGGCACTTGTTGACCATCTGGAGAAAGTTCTTACATGGAAGGCCATAACCAGATGCTGATATAAACAAGATGGATGCCGCCTCATCCACTGGTTGATGGAGAGAAGTCTTGGAACCCCGTATCCACATTTTCAGAACTCGCTCAAAGCTTGAGTGTGCTTGGAGCCAAGTCTGAGATGCACTAGGATGTGCTTGGTATGATCCCCATGGAATTACAAAGCTAAAGTATTTTCTCTGAGGACAAGCAGGATGGCAGTCCTCATACATGGGTGACATCATCAGATGGAGCCTGATGCGGAAAACTTATGTCAAAGTTTCTAGAAACTTTGTCTAGTTACACTGAGCATGCCCATCCACGTGGGGGTCCCTCTTCAGTCTCTTTTTTTTTTTTCCCCACGGAGCTGTGAGCCGTGTGATTTGAGTTCTAAAAGCTTGGCTTTTGTCTTGTAGAAAACGTCATTTTTTCATGTGTTTTCGTGATACTTTTCATCAGTCTGTCGCTGGGTCCCTCTTGGTGCCTCTCTGTACTGTCCCTGTCCCAGTCAGGGTTTTCGGCGTTTCGGGTAAGTTTCTTTTTGTGGTCATTCCCCCCCCTCCCGCCCTTGGTGGCAGTGCCTCGGTGCACGCTGGCCGTCGACACTTGCCACCATCATTCCTTTCTTCTATCCTTTTACTTTGCCCTGTCATGGTTACATCCAGTTTTTCACGATGCCCTCAGTGCATAAGGACTATGTTGCTCATCGATTCTCATGATGTTTGTATCCTCTGCCTGGGGCATCGCATGACGTCCATGTTTGCTGCTTATGCATCCAGATGAACACAACGTCCCTTTAGGGTCGACTCGACAAGATGGATCAGCTCTTCGGGTTGAAGATGTCCAAGCCATCGGCAGCATCGAAGAACCTCTGAGCCAGACCAATGGACACCACGCCGTCGGTTCCGTCTGAGGTCGCTGGTAGATAGTGGCACCAGAGACCAACCGCTATCTCCTCTGGTCTGAAGACTCCAGGTTCTTTGTCCTCGGCCTTGGCACCGGGGAAGGACCAGGCCGACCATCTAGGGAAGTGTAAGAAGCATCGGCACTGGTCCCTGTCGATGCATGGTTCCAGGCATGGGGATGCTCCAGCTTTTTCTGCAATGCCCCTGAAGTGACCCCGTGTCGAGAAGTGCCCATCCTCCATCGATGCCCGGGGTCAGCGACAGTCTCCACTGGTCCTGGTGCCAGTCGCCAATCCCCCTCGTGGTTCCAGGGAGGATGTAGCCACCCTTCCTTCCTCCCAATCGGCGTTGGCATCGGCAACGTTCGAGGAGGAGCTGGAGCACAGAGTCCAGTTGGCTGAGGAGTGGGTCCTGTGACACCGGAGCTGATACCGCCCGTCCTCGTACCACTTCTGGGGAAGCTCAGTGTGCTTATCGGTGTATTACCGACCCATCTGGTGTCAGGTTCCGGGTTGGCATCTGTGCCTGGCGGGGCACCAAGGTCTCCCCCTACCGATATGGTAGTCATCGCTGGATCCTCCGAGGAGGAAGCTCCGTCAAGGACGGTGGAGATGCCGAGGCTTCTAGTCCTCCATCCAGTTCTGTTGGTGCCTGCACCTCTGTATGTAGGCCGAGCACATAGGGGCCCATTCCCTGTGGCATACAGTGAGGATGAAGGTCCCTATAACCCCTGGGGGTATGACCAAACTGAGTCCTCAGAGGACTTGGATGGTCTCCCGTCAGACCCTTCTCCTCCAGATGAGTGAAGGAGGTTTCTGCCTGAGGACCTAACCTTCACAGGTTTTGTGAGGGTAATGGTGGAGGTCATCCATTCCAGCTTTGGACTGAAGAGAATGCCAGGCACAAAATGCTTGAGATTCACCAGTTCTTGGAGCCTCCTAAGGAGATTGTGGCAGTCCTGTGCACGAGATCCTTAATGAGTTGCTGCTGAGGATTTGGGAACACCCAAAAAAGGCAAACTGAGTTTACCTCGTCCACAAGGCTGCCGGATTAAATAAGCATCAGCTGCTTCACTAGTCGGTGGTTGAATACGCTCTTGGACCCATTCCTCTGTGCCCCCGGGGAAAGGCCACAGAGTGACGGACCTTTTTGGGAGGAAGGTGTTTCAAGTCACCATGCTTATTGCCCACATCGCTGCCTACCAGCTCTGTATGAGCCAATAGTTGTGGGACATCTGGAAGCAGGTGCAGGAGGTGGCTGAGCAGCTGCCCAACAGCAGCAAGACACCCTCATGTCACTGTTGCACAAGGGTCTGAAGTGCGGGAAACACGAGGTCCGTGTGTCCTACGATGTTTTTGAGACAGAATCGAGGGTCTCTGCAGTGGGAATCAGTGCCCACAGAATGGCATGACTGCAGACTTCGGATCTTTGACCAGAGGTACAGGAACGACTCGCTGACGTGCCGTGTACTGGAGAGAATATCTTCGGAGATAGGGTGAGGGATGCTGTGACGAATTGGTAGCCTCGCTCAGGGAATGCCTTCATGTGAATGCTGATACATGCACGTGCACCGTGAAGCACCGGGCCTAGCCTCGCTCAGGGAATGCCTTCATGTGAATGCAGATACGTGCACCTGCACTGTGAAGCACCGGGCCTAGCCTCGCTCAGGGAATGCCTTCATGTGAATGCTGATACGTGCACTGTGAAGCACCGGGCCTAGCCTCGTCAGGGGATGCCTTCATGTGAATGCTGATACATGCACTCTGAAGCGCCGGGCCTAGCCTCGCTCAGGGAATGCCTTCATGTGAATCCTGATACATGCATGTGCACTCTGAAGCGCCGGGCCTAGCCTCGCTCAGGGAATGCCTTCATGTGAATCCTGATACATGCATGTGCACTGTGAAGCACCGGGCCTAGCCTCGTCAGGGGATGCCTTCATGTGAATGCAGATACGTGCACCTGCACTGTGAAGCACCGGGCCTAGCCTTGTCAGGGGATGCCTTCATGTGAATTCTGATACATGCACGTGCACCGTGAAGCACCGGGCCTAGCCTCGCTCAGGGAATGCCTTCATGTGAATGCAGATACATGCACGTGCACCGCGAAGCACCGGGCCTAGCCTCGCTCAGGGAATGCCTTCATGTGAATGCTGATACGTGCACCTGCACCGTGAAGCACAGGGCCTAGCCTAGCTCAGGGAATGCCTTCATGTGAATGCAGATACGTGCACCGCGAAGCACCGGGCCTAGCCTCGCTCAGGGAATGCCTTCATGTGAATGCAGATACGTGCACCGCGAAGCACCGGGCCTAGCCTCGCTCAGGGAATGCCTTCATGTGAATGCTGATACGTGCACTGTGAAGCACCGGGCCTAGCCTCGCTCAGGGAATGCCTTCATGTGAATGCTGATACGTGCACCTGCACTGTGAAGCACCGGGCCTAGCCTCGCTCAGGGAGTGCCTTCGTGTGAGTGCTGATACATGCACGTGCACTGTGAAGCACCGGGCCTAGCCTCGCTCAGGGAATGCCTTCATGTGAGTGCTGATATGTGTATGTGCACTGTGAAGCACGGGCCTAGCCTCGCTCAGAGAATGCCTTCATGTGAATGCAGATACATGCACGTGCACTGTGAAGCACGGGCCTAGCCTCGCTCAGAGAATGTCTTCATGTGAATGCAGATACGTGCACCTGCACTGTGAAGCACCGGGCCTAGCCTCGCTCAGGGAATGCCTTCGTGTGAATGCTGATATGTGTATGTGCACTGTGAAGCACCGGGCCTAGCCTCGCTCAGGGAATGCCTTCATGTGAATGCTGATACGTGCACCTGCACTGTGAAGCACCGGGCCTAGCCTCGCTCAGGGAGTGCCTTCGTGTGAGTGCTGGCACGTGCACTGTGAAGCACCGGGCCTAGCCTCGTCGGGGGATGCCTTCATGTGAATGCAGATACATGCACGTGCACCGTGAAGCACCGGGCCTAGCCTCGCTCAGGGAGTGCCTTCGTGTGAGTGCTGATACATGCACGTGCACTGTGAAGCACCGGGCCTAGCCTCGCTCAGGGAATGCCTTCATGTGAGTGCTGATATGTGTATGTGCACTGTGAAGCATGGGCCTAGCCTCGCTCAGGGAATGCCTTCATGTGAGTGCTGATATGTGTATGTGCACTGTGAAGCACGGGCCTAGCCTCACTCAGAGAATGCCTTCATGTGAATGCAGATACATGCACGTGCACTGTGAAGCACGGGCCTAGCCTCGCTCAGAGAATGCCTTCATGTGAATGCAGATACGTGCACCTGCACTGTGAAGCACCGGGCCTAGCCTCGCTCAGGGAATGCCTTCGTGTGAATGCTGATATGTGTATGTGCACTGTGAAGCACCGGGCCTAGCCTCGTCAGGGGATGCCTTCGTGTGAATGCTGATACATGCACGTGCACTGTGAAGCACCGGGCCTAGCCTCGCTCAGGGAATGCCTTCATGTGAGTGCTGATATGTGTATGTGCACTGTGAAGCACCGGGCCTAGCCTCGTCAGGGGATGCCTTCGTGTGAATGCTGATACATGCACGTGCACTGTGAAGCACCGGGCCTAGTCTCGCTCAGAGAATGCCTTCGTGTGAATGCTGATATGTGTATGTGCACCGTGAAGCACCGGGCCTAGCCTCGCTCAGGGAATGCCTTCGTGTGAATGCTGATATGTGTATGTGCATTATGAAATGCTGCCCACATTTTACGAGCATACAGGTGGGCAGTTCTCAGATAGCCCTTAGCCCTTGTACCCTGGGTCAGTGACTTTTCAAAATTACCTTCCTAACATTGTGACAAAAATTATACAGTATCCCGCTGTCTTGGTGGAAAGAGTGCTTCAGGTGGCTAAAATCCTGGAAATTCAGGAAATGAAAATAATTAGCAAGGACCTGCGAGGTAGAGTGGAGAAAGCTGCAGAAAGCCGGAGGTTCTCTGATCTTTGCTCCGATAGCCATACACTTGGAAGATTTAATGCCTGGAGTGTGGGTGCTTCTGGGAAGATGATTTATTAAGTAGCACTGTTCAGTCATAAAGCAATGATGATTTATAAGGCACCGTCAGCACGACCACTGCTGTACCATCAGTATAGTGCGTCATTAGCAATTTTATGTCCGCTAGACTTGAATTTATAGAAGCAGGTGAGGCTACAGCAGAGCTATTTATCACCAGCTCCAGGGTGTCGCCTTAAAAGTATGAAAGTGCATGATTTTTTATTTTTTTTTTTTACCAAGGTTGAAGTTTGTTGTTCAGGAAAAGCTTTGCTAAATCAATCCTGCCCTCAGGAACACTGATTGCAGAAAGTGAGCTCTATGCTTCCTCAGTCTCTTTCGTCTGCGCACTAGTGCCAGCGCACACCTCTTCTTTCTGTTCTTTCTTGCCAGATTTCCTACATTTTATCATTAAAGCTGCCTCAGTAGCCCCTGAACGGCACTTTTCAGTGCTACCTTTTCAAAAGGAAAAAGAATTGTGTTTCTTCGGAGTATCTTCCAAGAGAAAAGCCAGTGAGTGGGTTTAAAGACTTCGTGCATGGCAGAAAAATGCCCGTTGTGGGTGGATGTGAACTCTGCTGCCATTAGGGAAGCTAACCAAATTGGTAGTGCAGTAATAATGGGAGACTTCAATTACCCCAATATAGACTGGGTAAATGTATCATCGGGTCACGCTAGAGAGATAATATTCCTGGATGGAATAAATGATAGCTTTATGGA
This sequence comes from Rhinatrema bivittatum, assembly GCF_901001135.1. Classification (NCBI taxonomy): domain Eukaryota; kingdom Metazoa; phylum Chordata; class Amphibia; order Gymnophiona; family Rhinatrematidae; genus Rhinatrema; species Rhinatrema bivittatum. The sequence goes on from NC_042621.1 coordinate 306,625,988, forward strand.
GCAATTGGTTCAGGAACCGACGAGAGAGGGAGCAATTTTAGATCTAATTCTCAGTGGAGCACAGGACTTGGTGAGAGAGGTAATGGTGGTGGGGCCGCTTGGCAATAGTGATCATAATATGATCAAATTTGATTTAATGACTGGAAGAGGAACAGTGTGCAAATCCAAGGCTCTCGTGCTAAACTTTCAAAAGGGAAACTTTGATAAAATGAGAAAAATTGTTAGAAAAAAACTGAAAGGAGCAGCTACAAAAGTAAAAAATGTCCAAGAGGCGTGGCCATTGTTAAAAAATACCATTCTAGAAGCACAGTCCAGATGTATTCCACACATTAAGAAGGTGGAAAGAAGGCAAAACGATTACCGGCATGGTTAAAAGGGGAGGTGAAAGAAGCTATTTTAGCCAAAAGATCTTCATTCAAAAATTGGAAGAAGGATCCAACAGAAGAAAATAGGATAAAGCATAAACATTGGCAAGTTAAATGTAAGACGTTGATAAGACAGGCTAAGAGAGAATTTGAAAAGAAGTTGGCTGTAGAGGCAAAAACTCACAGTAAAAACTTTAAAAAATATATCCGAAGCAGAAAGCCTGTGAGGGAGTCAGTTGGACCGTTAGATGATCGAGGGGTTAAAGGGGCACTTAGAGAAGATAAGGCCATCGCGGAAAGATTAAATGATTTCTTTGCTTCGGTGTTTACTGAAGAGGATGTTGGGGAGGTACCCGTAATGGAGAAGGTTTTCATGGGTAATGATTCAGATGGACTAAATCAAATCACGGTGAACATAGAAGATGTGGTAGGCCTGATTGACAAACTGAAGAGTAGTAAATCACCCGGACCGGATGGTATACACCCCAGAGTTCTGAAGGAACTAAAAAATGAAATTTCAGACCTGTTAGTAAAAATTTGTAACATCATTAAAATCATCCATTGTACCTGAAGACTGGAGGATAGCAAATGTAACCCCAATATTTAAAAAGGGCTCCAGGGGCGATCCGTGAAACTACAGACCGGTTAGCCTGACTTCAGTGCCAGGAAAAATAGTGGAAAGTGTTCTAAACATCAAAATCACAGAACATATAGAAAGACACGGTTTAATGGAACAAAGTCAACATGGCGTTACCCAGGGCAAGTCTTGCCTCACAAATCTGCTTCACGTTTTTGAAGGAGTTAATAAACATGTGGATAAAGGTGAACCAGTAGATATAGTATACTTGGATTTTCAGAAGGCGTTTGACAAAGTTCCTCATGAGAGGCTTCTAGGAAAAGTAAAAAGTCATGGGATAGGTGGCGATGTCCTTTCGTGGATTGCAAACTGGCTAAAAGACAGGAAACAGAGAGTAGGATTAAATGGGCAATTTTCTCAGTGGAAGGGAGTGGACAGTGGAGTGCCTCAGGGATCTGTACTGGGACCCTTACTTTTCAATATATTTATAAATGATCTGGAAAGAAATATGACGAGTGAGATAATCAAATTTGCAGATGATACAAAATTGTTCAGAGTAGTTAAATCACAAGCAGATTGTGATAAATTGCAGGAAGACCTTGTGAGACTGGAAAATTGGGCATCCAAATGGCAGATGAAATTTAATGTGGATAAGTGCAAGGTGATGCATATAGGGAAAAATAACCCATGCTATAATTACACAATGTTGGGTTCCATATTAGGTGCTACAACCCAAGAAAGAGATCTAGGTGTCATAGTGGATAACATATTGAAATCGTCGGTTCAGTGTGCTGCGGCAGTCAAAAAAGCAAACAGAATGTTGGGAATTATTAGAAAGGGAATGGTTAATAAAACGGAAAATGTCATAATGCCTCTGTATCGCTCCATGGTGAGACCGCACCTTGAATACTGTGTACAATTCTGGTCGCCGCATCTCAAAAAAGATATAATTGCGATGGAGAAGGTACAGAGAAGGGCAACCAAAATAAGGGGAATGGAACAACTCCCCTATGAGGAAAGACTAAAGAAGTTAGGACTTTTCAGCTTGGAGAAGAGACGACTGAGGGGGGATATGATAGAGGTGTTTAAAATCATGAGAGGTCTAGAACGGGTAGATGTGAATCGGTTATTTACTCTTTCGGATAGTAGAAAGACTAGGGGGCACTCCATGAAGTTAGCGTGGGGCACATTTAAAACTAATCGGAGAAAGTTCTTTTTTACTCAACGCACAATTAAACTCTGGAATTTGTTGCCAGAGGATGTGGTTAGTGCAGTTAGTATAGCTGTGTTTAAAAAAGCATTGGATAAGTTCTTGGAGGAGAAGTCCATTACCTGCTATTAAGTTCACTTAGAGAATAGCCACTGCCATTAACAATGGTTACATGGAATAGACTTAGTTTTTGGGTACTTGCCAGGTTCTTGTGGCCTGGATTGGCCACTGTTGGAAGCAGGATGCTGGGCTTGATGGACCCTTGGTCTGACCCAGTATGGCATGTTCTTATGTTCTTCTTATTTCCTGGGTCCTGACCGCGACCAAGCGAATTGTTACAATTGAAAAACGGATGTCCCCACGAATGCGATAGTCCAGGGCCTGGGAAATAGAGGTTCTGTGTAAGTGTCGCAGTACTTCAGGAAGTCCTCTTACCCAAAACATTCACGAGAAGTCTAAAGACATGGCTTTTTAAACAAGCCTTTTATAAAGAGACCG